>NC_066558.1:7239279-7284279 GCF_024679095.1 Eriocheir sinensis
ATAGATAAATTTAGAAGAAGAAAAGTGAAGAAAAGTACAGAAAAGAGACTAAAGGAAAAACAAAACAAATATAAAAGAAGAAGAAGAAAGAAAAGAAAAAAAAAGAAAAAAAAGAAAACAACACCAAAAAAAAGAAGAAAAATATTAGATGTGAAAATGGAAGAAAATGAAGCAAAAAAAACTCAATATAAAGAAAAATAGTAAAAAGAAGAAAAGCGAAGAAAGAAAATAATAGATAATGATAAAGAAAAAGATGTAAAAGTAAAATGAAAAGAAGAAAATCTAGAACACACACAAACACACAGTCTACGGATTGAGACAGCCACATTTAACTTACTTTCTCTCCCTGACACACACACACACACACACACACACACACACACACACACACACACACACACACAAATAAAAAAAATGATAAAAAAACGTAGCCGAAGTAAGTTATGGCCGAATTGATCCGATATCCGATAGAGAGCCAGGAGCAAGTCGGTTCGATCCTCGTTAAGAGACAGGCGAGCAAGGTGGAGGTTTCGTATCCCGCAGTTATTTCGTCTATACTTTTCCGATGCGAATATTAAGTTATGTTACGAACTCCCCGATACCAAGAAATAAGGAGGAGGAGGAGGAAGAGGAAGAAGAAGGGGGAAGTTGAAAATAAAATAATAAGAAAAAGAAGGAAAGAATTATACGTTGAAAAGAAGGAAGAGAAGGAGGAGTAGGAGAAAGTGAAAATGAAAAAAGGGAAGGAGGAGGAGGAGGAAGAGGAGGAAGAGGAGGAAGAGGAAGAGGAGGAGGAGGGAAGTTGAAAATAAAATGATAAGAAAAAGAGGAAGAAAAGAACTAAACATTGAAAAGGTGGAATAGAAGGAGGAGGAGGAGAAAGAGTGAAAATAAAAAAAGGAGGAGGAGGAGGAGGAGGAGGAGGAGAGGGAGAAGGAGGGAAGTTGAAAATATAATAATAAGAAAAAAGAGGAAGGAAAAGAGTAAACGTTGAAAAGAAGGAAGAATAAAGAATAAAGAATAAAAAAATAAGAGAAGGAGGAGGAGGAGAAGAAGAAGCGTAAAAGATGAAGAAGATAAGGAAAAAGAAGAAAACAAGGAAGAGGAGAAAGGAATAAGAAAATACGGACAGTAAGAAGGAAGAGAAAGAAGGAAGAGGATGAAGGAGGAAAAGAAGGAAGTGGCGTAGGAGGAGAAGAGAAAGATGGAAAAGGAAGTGGAACATGGAAAAGGAGGAAGAAGGAAGAGGAACAAAGGAAGAACAAAACGTAGAAAAGAAGTAGACGAAGAAATAGAAGGAAGATAAGAAAAAGAAGAAGACTGAAAAGAAAGAAAAGAAAGAGGAAGATGAAGAGAATGAGAAAGAAAAAGAGAAAAAAGAAAAAGATGAAATTAAAAATGAAAATGAAGACAAAGAGTAAAAAAGAAAAGAGAGACGAAAAAGGAAGAAGAAGAAAAGAAGAAAAAAAAGTAATAGGAAACCAAACTGAGAATGATAATATAGAAAGTCACACACACACACACACACACACACACACACACACACACACACACACACACACACATTCTCGGGAAGGGTTAATTAATACTACATACGACAAAAGACAGACAGACAAAAAAAAAAAAAAAAAAAAATAGGTCGGCTTCCCTTTTGAACTTTATAACCAAACGTCTGATTAGTTTTGTGTGCGTGAAAAAACGTACACAAAAAAAACGTACATGAAAATAAAAGGAAGTGATAATAGTGTGTGTGTGTGTGTGTGTGTGTGTGTGTGTGTGTGTGTGTGTGTGTGTGTGTGTGTGTGTGTGTGTGTGTGTGTGTGTGACTTGTCTCACACACACACACTCTCTCTCTCTCTCTCTCTCTCTCTCTCTCTCTCTCTCCATAACAAGAGATATTGTCAAGAAGAAAAGGAGGAGGAGAGGAGGTGGAAGTGGAGGATGAGTAGAAGGAATAAGAAGAAGAGGAGGAGGCGGAGGAGGAGGAGGAGGAGGAAGCTCATTTTCATTGTCCTTTCATTTACATCATCGTCTCTCTCTCTCTCTCTCTCTCTCTCTCTCTCTCTCATACAGTTTCCCATTTGCAATTTTTTTATTCTCTTCTTTTGATCATTACAAAAGAGAGAGAGAGAGAGAGAGAGAGAAAAGGCTGACTCACACCATTGCCTTGTTGTAACCTGTAAGAGAGAGAGAGAGAGAGAGAGAGAGAGAGAGAAAATTCCTCTTTCTCTCCAACTTCGGACATAAAAAGTAACTTAGAAAACCACGACTTATCTTATTCCTCCTCCTCCTCCTCCTCCTCCTCCTCCTCCTCCTCCTCACGCTTCAATTCTTTCCCTCATTTTTTTTCCGTCGTTGTTTTACTTTTGTTTTCCTTTCTCTTTTCTTCTTCTTCTTCTTCTCTTCGTTTCTTCTTCTTCTTCTTTTCTTCCTTCCTTTCGTTATTCCTTTCTTTTCTTTTCTTTTTGTTTTCTTTTTTTTTGTTTTAACTTTATATTCTTTGTTTATTAATTTTCCTCATCTCATTTTCTTCTTCTTGCTTCTTTTTTCTTCTTTATTTCTCTGATTTTCTTGTTTTCATCTTCTCTTTGTCTTCGTTCTCCTTTTTTCTTCCTTTTCTTTCCTTCTTTATTCTTTCCGTTCTTTCCTTCCTTCCTTCCTTCCTCTTTTTCGTTTCCTTTCTTCTTTCACTCTCAAAAGAAGACAAGGTTTGTTTATGTGTGTGTGTGTGTGTGTGTGTGTGTGTGTGTGTGTGTGTGTGTGTGTGTGTGTGTGTGTGTGTTTTGATGGACTCTCTTTCTATTCAGTTTCCCTCCTCCTCCTCCTCCTCCTCCTCTTCTTTCTTCCCTATTCTCCTTTCCTCTTCCTCCATCACCTCTTTCAACAATGCTTCTTTCTCCTCCTCCTCCTCCTGCTCCTCCTCCTCCTCCTCTCCTCCTCTCCTCCTCTCCTCCTCCTCCTCCTCCTTCTTCTTCTTCTTCACTCTTCCTCTTTCTCCTTTTTCACAATATACAAGTTCAACATCTCCTCCTCCTCCTCCTCCTCCTCCTCCTCCTCCTCCTCTTCACTCTTCCTTTCTTTTATACAAGTTCAACATCTCCTCCTCCTCCTCCTCCTCCTGCTCCTCCTCCTCATCCAGGTATGACACAGGTAACAATATATAGTAGAAAGGGAAAGTGGTCGCAAAGGGTAATGGGGGGGGAAGGGGGGAGAGGTTAAGGGGCTCAAAGGGTAGGTTTAAAGGGCATATTCTAAACCCCTTTATTTTGATGCCCTTTTCTTCCCCTCCTCCTCCTCCTTCTCCTCTTCCTCCTCCTCCTCCTCCTCTTCCTCATCCTTCTCTTTTTTGTGACTTTATTTCTGAGTTTTTTCGTATGTAAGGTCAGGTAAAGTAAGGCAAGGTAGTAGTAGTAGTAGTAGTAGTAGTAGTAGTAGTAGTAGTAGTAGTAGTAGTAGTAGAAGTGTTAGTTTCTTATGTTCCTGTTTATAATGTCACATGAGAAAGAGAGAGACAGAGAGAAAGAAAGAGAAAGAACAAGGAGACATTACATAAAGAAACACTAAGAAAAAAATACATAACAAAACGAAAAAGACAAAAAGACAAGCATTCCATCTCCCCGTAAGCATTTCTTCTGCTCTTAAAAACACACATAAACGTTTCAATCCTCGTCGACAAACGTTCCAGCTCTGCCTTGAAACGTTCCTCGACACTTAGGTAACGTTCCCTGGGGCATTCCTCCGCTATGTGCATAAAAATAAACCTAACAGAGAGAGAGGAAGAGGGAGGGAGAGAGAAAGACATAACATACACCCGTTGGAGTCGTCTCAAGGGATTCATCCGTCACTGGAACGAGTGTCTTTGGATGTGACTGCACGCTTTCACTCTTTAACGTGATATTCAGAGGGTTGGGAAGAGGGAAGGATGGAGGGAGGGAAGGGAGGGAGGAGGGAAAAGTGGAAAGGAACAAGAGAAGAGGGAAGGAAGGAAGGTGAGAGGAATGGAAAAGGAAAGAAGGAAGAAAGGAAGGAAAGGAATTAAGGAAGGAAGGAAGGAAGGAAGGTGAGAGGTAACGAAGAATGGAAAGAGAAACGAAGAAAGGTAGGAAGGAAAGAAAGGAATTAAGGAAGGAAGGAAGGAAGGAAGGTGAGAACTAATGAAGAATGGGAAGAGAAAGGAAGAAAGATAGGAAGGAAAGAAAGGAATTAAGGAAGGAAGGAAGGAAGGAAGGTGAGAAGTAATGAAGAATAGAAAGAGAAAGGAAGAAAGGTAGGAAGGAAAGGAAGGAAGGAAGAAAGGAAGGAAGGAAGGTGAGAAGTAATATAGTATGTAAAGGAAAAGAAGAAAGGATGAATAAAAGGAGGAAAAGGAAGAAAAAAAGGAAGGAAAATAAACAAAAAAAAATATATAGGAATGAATGAGGAAAAAGAAGATGGAAACAAGAAAAGTAGAAAAATAAAGAAAATAAGAAAAAGAAAAAAACGTGAAGAGGAAAAGTAATGTTGAATGGAAAGGGAAAGAGAAAGTAAGGAAAAAAGGAAGGAAGGAAGGAAGAGGGAAAGAATATGGAAGTCAGTCAGTCAGTCAGTCAATCAAAATCAAAACCTATTCTCATTTTTACTTTCTTTTTTCTTTCTTTTCTTATTTTTTTTTCATTCATTATTTTCCTTTGTACTCTCTCTCTCTCTCTCTCTCTCTCTCTCTCTCTCTTTTTCTCGATTAAGTCTACGGATTGAGACAGCCACATTTAACTTACTTTCTCTCTTACACACACACACACACACACACACACACACACACACACACACACACACACACACACACACACACACCTTGTCAGCCAGTGTCATTACCGCCAAATGGTCCAGACATTCTCCAGGTATTTCAAACTAATGAGAGGTGAACTTCAGGTAAATTTGCTCTAGTCTTTATCTGAGGAGCGGGAATGGTGCCCCTGAGAGAGAGAGAGAGAGAGAGAGAGAGAGAGAGAGAGAGAGAGAGAGAGAGAGAGAGAGAGAGAGAGAGAGAGAGAGAGAGAGGGCAGTGGTTTGTTGTGAAGTTGATAAAAGGATGAAAAGAAGAGAGGAAGGAAGGAAGGAAGGAAGAAAAGGAGGGTTTAAAAATAATGCTTATGGGTAGTGATAGAAGTAGTAGTAGTAGTAGTAGTAGTAGTAGAGAGAAAGACAAAGAGAAAGAGAGCAGGAGAAGATGGGAGAAACAAATAGAGAGAAAAGATAAAGGGAGAAAGTAGAAAAGGTGGAATTACATTTAAAGAATTATAGAAAGGAAGAAATAGAAAGGAAAAAGAAAGAAGGAAAGGCAGATAAAATAGAAGTAAGAAAGGAAGAAACAAAAAAGGAAGGAAGGAAGGTAAAAGAAAGGAAAGAAAAAGGAAAAAAATGGAGGAAGGAAGAGGCGAACGAAAGGAAGGAAGGAAGGAAGGAAAGGCAGTAAAAAATAAACAAAACGAAAAAAGAATAAAAGAAGAACAAAGATAAAGTAAGAAAGTAAGAAAGAAAGAAAACAAGCAAAAGAAATCAACGTCAACAGAACAAAAGAAGGATGAATGAAGCGTCGACGAGAGAGAGAGAGAGAGAGAGAGAGAGAGAGAGAGAGAGAGAGAGAGAGAGAGAGAGAGAGAGAGAGAGAGAGAGAGAGAGAGAGAGAGAGAGAGAGAGAGAGAGAGAGAGAGAGAGAGAGAGAGAGAGAGAGAGAGAGAGAGAGAGAGAGAGAGAGATTTACATAGATTTATAGAAAATCAGACCACATTGGTCCAGACTCTGGTGGTCTGTCCAAAACCTAAGTGATTTTACATTAATCAGAAGACTCAAAACGTTGCATTTCTACTCTAGTTGATATTAAGTTGAAGGAAGTGACGGTCGAGCTTATTTTGAAGGAGTCAATCGTGTTACACTGGACCACTTGTGGAAGCTTATTCCATTCTCACTACAACGTTGGTGAAGAAAAATGCAGTCTGAATTTACTTGTCTACATCTGAGTTTTACGCCATTGTTCCTCGTGCGCAAAGTGTCATCGATCATAAACAATGTTGATCTGTCTACATTCGTGAAACCATTAAGTATTTTAAAACATTCGATCAGTTTTCTCGGAGGCGTCGTTTCAAGAGAGAACATGTTAAGGGTAGAAAGCCTTTCTTCGTAGGATTTGTTGCGCAAGGAAGGATCATTTTCGTTGCCCGACGCTGAACACCTTCTAATTTAGCAATATCCTTTGCATGGTGGGGACCAAACTGTACCGCATATTCCAAGTGGGGTCTGACTAAACTGTTGTAGAGCGAGTATTACATCTTTATTCTTGAATACAAAGTTTCTTTTAATGAAGCCCAACATTCTGTTCGCTTTATTTGCTGCATCGATGCATTGCTGTGAGAATTTGAGGTTTGACGCGATTTTGACCCCCAAGTCTTTGACGCATTGAACGCTTTTGAGTTTAACGCCGCGCATTTCGTATTCGAACTTCTTATTCTCGTTCCAACTTGAAGGACCTGGCACTTGTTCACGTTAAAGGGCATCTCCCATCTATCCGACCAAGCTGAAATTTTGTGCAAATCCTCTTGGCTTTGCCTGTCTTCGTCAGTGAGAACCGAGTTGCCAATCTTTGTGTCGTCTGCAAATTTACTACTGCGGTTATTGAGTCCAACATCCACGTCGTTGATGTAAATAATGAAGAGCACTGGGCCAAGGACCGAGCCCTGAGGACGCCACTAGTGACAGGCGCCCACCTGAGTTAAATCCGTCAATCACTACTCTTTGTTGTCTGTTGCTCAACCAATTGCGATCCATTGGTTTATTTGACCGTCAATACCTATTTGCTTTAATTTGTAAAGTAATTTGCGATGCGGGACTTTATCAAACGCTTTCTGAAATCAAGATAGACTACGTCCAGTGATTTGGTTACGTCATAAACAGTGAAGAGGTCGTTATAAAAGGTTAATAGGTTTGATAGGCAGGATCTTTTGTTTCGGAAGCCATGTTGTGAGTCCCCAATCAATGAGTGGCTTTCAAGGTAATTCACAATTTTGTCTCTAATTATGCCCTCAAGTAGCTTACAACCGAAGTTAGACTAATGGGCCTGTAATTACCTGGTACTTTTTGTCTCCTTTCTTGAAAATCGGTGTCACGTTAGCCTTTTTCCAATCTGAAGGGACGATGCCTTGTCGCAAGGACATATTGAATACGGTTGTGAGGAGGAGAGTATTTTGCTCTTTGTTTCTTTCAGCAGAGTTGGATATACTTTGTCAGGTCCAGGACTTTATTTGTTTTAAGTGAATGGAGAGCTTTAAGCACTACATCGGTTGTTATTTCAAAATTAGGCAATGCATGCTCGAGATTTACAATAGTACTGGTGTTGGTGGTAGCGAGAGGAAGACTGTTAGTATTAAACACCGAGGAAAAGTAATTGTTTAAGAGGTTTGCAATGTGTTGGCTGTCAGTCACTAATGCACCGTCGCTGTTTGTTAAAGGTCCAATACCACTTTTGATCGCCTTTCTGTTGTTTATGTAACTGAAGAAAGATTTCGGATTATTTTTACAGTTGGCTGCAATATTTTCTTCGTATCTACGCTTTGCCTGACCTACTAGTCTTTTTACTCGTCGCCTGGCATCATTATAAAGTCTAATGTTTTCGGGCGTGCTTTGTTCTTTCTTTAACCTGTAAAACAATTTTCTCTCATTGACTGATTGTTTAATTTCGCTATTAAACCACGGTGGGCTTTTATTAGTGTTAATTCGCTTCTCGCACAAGAGAGAGAGAGAGAGAGAGAGAGAGAGAACGCTACTGGTGACCTAGAATTCAAAACAGTAGTACTTGTTTATTTACTTACTGACTGAATTACTTACCTTGGAGGAAAGGGAGAAAAAAAAGCAGGATAATGATAGTGAAAGGTAATAATAAGAAGAGGAGGAAGAAGAAGAGAAAGAAGAAGAAGAAGAAGGAGGAGGAGGAAGAGGAGTATAATGAAAGTGAGAATGAAGAAGAGAAGGAGGAGAAAAAGAGAGGAAAAAGGGGCAAAATAATAAAAGTGAAAAGAAAGAAGAAGAAAAAGATGAAGAGGGAAAAGAAGGAGGAGGAGGAAGCGGAACTACAGAAGAACCACAGCGATTACTAACACGAGAAAAAGAGAGGAAGAGAACCAGAAAAAGGAAATGAGAAGAGGAGGAGGAGGAGGAGGAGGAAGAAGAGCAGAACAATGATAGTGAAAATGAGGAATAGAAGGAGGAGGAAGAGAGAGGAAAATAAGCAAGGTAATAAAAGTGAAAAAGAAGAAGATAAAGAAGGAAAAGAAGAAAGATTAAGAACAGAAAACCCACAGCGATTACTAACACGAGAAAGAGGAAGAAGAGAACCAACAAAAGGAAATGAGAAGAGGGGGAAGAGGAGGAGCAGGAAGAGGAGGAGGAGGAGGAGGAGGAGGAAGAGGAGGATAATGATTGTGAAAATGAGGAAGAGAGAGGAAAATAAATTAGATAATAAAAGTGAAGAAGAAGATGAAGAAGGAAAAGAAGAAAGATTAAGAACAGAAAACCCACAGCGATTACTAACACGAGAAAGAGGAAGAAGAGAACCAGCAAAAGGAAATGAGAAGAGGAGGAGGAAGAGGAGCAAGAAGAGGAGGAGGAGGAGGAGGAGGAGGAAGAGGAGGATAATGATTGTGAAAATGAGGAAGAGAGAGGAAAATAAATTAGATAATAAAAGTGAAAAAGAAGAAGATAAAGAAGGAAAAGAAGAAAGATTAAGAACAGAAAACCCACAGCGATTACTAACACGAGAAAGAGGAAGAAGAGAACCAGCAAAAGGAAATGAGAAGAGGAGGAGGAAGAGGAGCAGGAAGAGGAGGAGGAGGAGGAGGAGGAGGAAGAGGAGCAGGAAGAGGAGGAGGAGGAGGAGGAGGGTGGCAGATGACGTAGCCTCACCCACGCGGCACTACCACAGACAGACACCGACATGGCACCGTGCCGCCTATGGCCTCATTAGTGTGGGCGTGGTGGAAGCTAGTGTCTCCCCCCCCTCTCTCTCTCTCTCTCTCTCTATCTCACCCTCTCTGTCTGTCTCTGTCTCTCGGTTTTGGTCTCGTATTTTTTTCTTTTTCTGCAAGTTTGAAAGAATGGAAGGAAGGAAGGAAGGAAGGAAGGGTGGAAAGATTGTATGGAAGAAACGAAAAGCAGAAATAGAAGAGAAGGGAAGGAAGGAAGGAATAGAATGAAGGAAGGAAGAAAAAATAGAATAGAAGGAAGGAAGGAAGGAAGGAAGGAGGGGTGGAAAGATTGTATGGAAGAAACGAAAAGAAGAAATAGAAGAGAAGGGAAGGAAGGAAGGAATAGAATGAAGGAAGGAAGAAAAAATAGAATAGAAGGAAGGAAGGAAGGAAGGAAGGAAGGGTGGAAAGATTGTATGAAAGAAACGAAAAGAAGAAATAGAAGAGAAGGGAAGGAAGGAAGGAAGGAATAGAATGAAGGAAGGAAGACAAAATAGAATAGAAGGAAGGAAGGAAGGAAGGAAGGATGGGTGGAAAGATTGTATGAAAGAAACGAAAAGCAGAAATAGAAGAGAAGGGAAGGAAGGAAGGAATAGAATGAATGAGGAAAGACAAAATAGAATAGAAGGAAGGAAGGAAGGAAGGAAGGAAGGAAGGAAGGGTGGAAAGATTGTATGGAAGAAACGAAAAGCTGAAATAGAAGAGAAGGGAAGGAAGGAAGGAAGGAATAGAATGAAGGAAGGAAGACAAAATAGAATAGAAGGAAGGAAGGAAGGAAAGAAGGAAGGGTGGAAAGATTGTATGAAAGAAACGAAAAGAAGAAATAGAAGAGAAGGGAAGGAAGGAAGGAAAAGAATGAAGGAAGGAAGACAAAATAGAATAGAAGGAAGGAAGGAAGGAAGGAAGGAAGGAAGGGTGGAAAGATTGTATGGAAGAAACGAAAAGCTGAAATAGAAGAGAAGGGAAGGAAGGAAGGAACAGAATGAAGGAAGGAAGACAAAATAGAAGAGAAGGAAGGAAGGAAGGAAGGGTGGAAAGATTGTATGGAAGAAACGAAAAGCTGAAATAGAAGAGAAGGGAAGGAAGGAAGGAATAGAAAGAAGGAAGGAAGACAAAATAGAATAGAAGGAAGGAAGGAAGGAAGGAGGGGTGGAAAGATTGTATGGAAGAAACGAAAAGCTGAAATAGAAGAGAAGGGAAGGAAGGAAGGAATAGAAAGAAGGAAGGAAGACAAAATAGAAGAGAAGGAAGGAAGGAAGGAAGGAAGGAAGGGCGGAAAGATTGTATGGAAGAAACGAAGAGCAGAAATAGAAGAGAAGGGAAGGAAGGAAGGAATAGAATGAAGGAAGAAAGACAAAATAGAAGAGAAGGAAGGAAGAAAGGAAGGAAGGGTGGAAAGGTTGTATGGAAGAAACGAAAAGAAGAAATAGAAGAGAAGGGAAGGAAGGAAGGAAGGAAGGAAGGAATAGAATGAAGGAAGGAAGACAAAATAGAAAGAAGGAAGGAAGGAAGGAAGGAAGATTGGAAAGATTGTATGGAAGAAACGAAAAGCAGAAATAGAAGAGAAGGGAAGGAAGGAAGGAAAAGGAAGAAGGAAGAAAGACATAATAAAATAGAAGGAAGGAAGGAAGGAATTAAAGAACAAAAATAAAGAAATAAGAAAGCTACGAAGATACAAAGAAAGGAAGAGAAAAGAAAAAGGAAAACTTGAAAGAAAGAAATTAAGGAAGAAAGGAAACAAGGAAAAGAAACGAAGATAAAAAGAAAGAAAGAAAGGAGAAAGAAAGGAAGGAGAAACATATAACAGCAAGAATAAAGAAGAGAAACGAAAGATAATGGATAAAATAAGGAAATAAGAAAGAATGGAAGAAGATAGACAGACAAAAAATGAAAGAAATGAATGAAGGAAGGAAGGAAACAAAGAAAGAAAACAAATAAAAAAATAATAAAAGATAAGAAAGAAATAGAAGGAAAACAAAACATAGAACGGAATGAATGAAAGGAAGGAAGGAAGGAAGGAAGGAAGAGAGAAAAGATGATGATGATGATGATGTGTGAAGTGTGTAAATGGAGAGAGAGAAGAAAATGGAAATGAAGGAGAGGGTGAATAAGAGAGAGAGAGAGAGAGAGAGAGAGAGAGAGAGAGAGAGAGAGAGAGAGAGAGAGAGAGAGAGAGAGAGAGAGAGAGAGAGAGAGAGAGAGAGAGAGAGAGAGAGAGAGAGAGAGAGAGAGAGAGAGATAGAGAGAGAGAGAGAGAGAGAGAGAGAGAGAGAGAGAGAGAGAGAGAGAGAGAGAGAGAGAGAGAGAGAGAGAGAGAGAGAGAGAGAGAGAGAGAGAGAGAGAGAGAGAGAGAGAGAGAGAGAGAGAGAGAGAGAGAGAGAGAGAGAGAGAGAGAGAGAGAGAGAGAGAGAGAGAGAGAGAGAGAGAGAGAGAGAGAGAGAGAGAGAGAGAGAGAGAGAGAGAGAGAGAGAGAGAGAGTCACTTGGATTTAGAAACAAAAAAATAGAAAGAAAAAATAATAGGAGAAAATATGAACAGTGACAGACAAACAAAGAGGAGGAGAATACATAGGAATACATAGAAAGAATAGACACCGGAGGACCTGTCGGTCTACCTGTCTACTACCGCTACTACTAGTAAACTACTTATGGTAGGACAGGATAGAATAGGTGAAGGCTCCTCCCCACCCACCTCTCCCTCCGGCAACGTGCCGGCAGGAAATAAAAGAGAACACCATGTGCCTTTAAGGAAGAAAGGGACATGGAAATTTTACAATAAAGAGAAATAAGAGGAAATTACTACCCTTAACTTACACTACTGGTAACCTAAGCTGTGGGGGAAAATAACATGTCTTCAGGTTGTAGCCGTGCTGCAGTGTGCCTGAAACATACGAAAAGGGTCAGTAAATACTTATCCAATGAAGACTTGAAGCTATTGATACTCTGTGCGCTAACTACTGACGGTGGGAGTCTATTCCAGTGATCGACGACTCTATTATTGAAATACCTTCTGCGCGCCAATGTGTTACATCTGGTTCCCTTTAACTTCATACCGTTGCTGCGTGTTATTGTGTTGGGGTCTCTCTGAAATAGACTTTCTGGGTTAATGTTTTCGAATCTATTAAGGATTTTGAACACTTCAATTAAGTCCCCTCTTACCCTTCGCTTTTTTAGGGAAAACATATCTAAACGCTTTAAACGCTCGTCATACGTCAAGTTACGGAGCGCTGGAATTTGTTTGGTTGCTCGTCGCTGTATCTTTTCTAGCAAAACTTGATCTTTGATATAGTTCGGTGACCAGAATTGAACGGCGTATTCTAGGTGTGGTCTTACAAATGCTGAATATAATCTCTTCATAAGTTCGGGTGATTTATAATCAAAGTTTCTTGAGATTAATCCTAACATCATATTAGCTTTTTTACTCGTCACATATTGGAGAAGAAGAGAAGGAAGAGGAGGAAGAGTAGGAGGAGGAGGAGAAGGAGGAGGAGGAGGAGGAGGAGGAGGAGGAGGAGGAGTAGGAGGAGGAGGAGGAGGAGGAGGAGGAGGAGGAGGAGGAGGAGGAGGAGTAGGAGTAGGAGAAGTTGGAGGAGGAGGAGGAGGAGGAGTAAAAGGAAAAGGAAAAGGAAAAGGAAAAGGAAAAGGAGAAGGAGAAGGAGTAGGAGGAGGAGGAGAAGGAGGAGAAGGAGAAGGAAAAGAAGGAGGAAGAGGAAGAGGAAGAGGAAGAGGAAGAGGAAGAGGAAGAGGAGGAGGAGGAGGAAGAGTTCACCTACCTGTGTTAATCACTTTGAGAGAAAAATAATGATCAAAACGGAGGTAAGCTTTCTCTCTCTCTCTCTCTCTCTCTCTCTCTCTCTCCTTTGCATATTCCTTCCTTAACCTTCTCTCCCTCTCCTCACCCTTCCTTTTATTCTCCTCCTCCTCCTCCTCCTCCTCCTCCTCCTCGCCAAATCCTCCTCCTGATCTCGTTGTAGAATCGAATCTTTTCAGGGAAACAAAAGAACATCGAGCTGATTGAAGATGAGGAGGAGGAGGAGGAGGAGGAGGAGGAGGAGGAGGGAAGATAAAGAGGAGGTGTTGGTTGTGGAGAAAATTCAAATGGAGGAAAATGAGAATGAGAAACAGCAAGAGGAGGAAGAAGAAGAAGAAGAAGAAGAAGAAGAAGAAGAAGAAGAAGAAGAAGAAGAAGGGAAAAAGGGAAAAAGAGAAAAGCAAGAAAAAGTAAAAAAAACTATGACGTCAACCAATTATTATTATCATTATTATTATTGTTATTATTATTATTATTATTATTATTATTATTATTATTATTATTATTATTATTATTATTATTATTATTATTATTATTATTATTATTATTATTATTATTATTATTATTATTATTATCATCATCATTATTATGCTTACTTAATCTGCCTATCCTCCTCCTCCTCCTCCTCCTCCTCCTCCTCCTCCTCCAAGTCTTCCTCTTCCACCAGCCCCATCAACTGGTCCTTTCTTCCTCCTCTTCCATCTCCTCCTCCTCCTCCTCCTCCTCAGTTCTCAGAAAGTACCCTTGGCGAGGTTAATATTTAATGAATAATTTTTCCTCCTCCTCCTCCTCCTCCTCCTCCTCCTCCTCCTCCTCCTCCTCCTCCCTCCTCAATTTTTCCTTCCTTCCCTCACCTGGAGAGAAACGAACAGGTGATGTGACTTTTTACCTCCAGTTTCACCTTTACCACCGAGAGAGAGAGAGAGAGAGAGAGAGAGAGAGAGAGAGAGAGAGAGAGAGAGAGAGAGAGAGAGAGAGAGAGAGAGAGAGAGTTGACGTCACCGGTCGGTTCGTCTTTCACGTCTCCATAACAAGTTTTAGTTTTTTTTTTCTTTAAGGCGAAAAAGTACCTCTGAAAATAGATGAGTTACCGAGGGAAGTTAAGAGGGAAGAGAGGGACTACTACTACTACTACTACTACTACTACTACTACTACTACTACTACTACTACTACTACTACTACTACTACTACTACTACTACTACTACTAATTACGCCATTCACATAAAAAACAGATGACTTTTTGTTCGATATTATTTTGTTTCTTTTATATATAGTTCGAAACATCAGCGCTAAGGGAAATTGGAGAAATGAGGAAAGGGAGAGAGAGAGAAAGAATGTAGAATGAATAAGAAACGAGGGAAGAAAGGAAAGATAAGAAAGAGTAAGAAAGGAAATAGGTTTATCTTTTAACATTTCTTGCAGTCTGACTTTCTTTCCATCTCTCCCCCTCATTCCGTCCCTTTCCCCTCACCCATTCATTCTTCCTTCCTTTCTTTCTCTCCTATCTTCTCTGCATAGTTTAATCTCTTGGTACAAACACAGGAAGCTAAGAGTAAGGTGCTGCCCTCTTGCGCCCGTATCACAAACTCTCCCTTCTTTTACCATTCCCCCGAGATCAGTTCCAACAATAAGGTTCCCAGACTCCATCGCCTACAAGCTTTCTTTCCTAACTTATCTTGAAGTTTAATCTCTTGGCCTAAACAGGAAGGGATGAGTCAGGTGCTGCCCTTTTTCGACACTGTAACAAGCTCTCCCTTCTTCGGCCATTCCCCTGAGATCAGTTCCAACAATGCCACCCAGACGTCGTTCCATACAAGCTTTCTCTTTTATCTTGTCTGTGAAGTTTATCTCTTGGTTCAAAAACAAGAAGGGAAGAGTAAGGTGCTGCCCTCTTACGCCCATATCATAAGCTCTCCCTTCTTCGGCCATTCCCCTGAGATCAGTTCCAACAATAGGTCACCCAGACGCCGTTCCTATAATCTTTCTCTCCTGTCTTATCTGTGAAGTTTAATCTCTTGGTACAAACACAGGAGGTGAAGGATAAGCTACTGCCCTCTAGCGACACTAACAAGCTCTTCCTTCTTCGGACATTCCCCTGAGATCATTTCCAACAATAATTCACCCAGACGTCATTTCCTACAAGCTTTCTCTCCTATCTTATCTGTGAAGTTTGATCTCTTGGTACAAACACAGGAAGGAAATAGTTAGATGCCGCCCTCATTCGACACTGTAACAAGCTCTCCCTTCCTCGGCTATTCCCCTGAGATCAATTCCAACAATCAGGTACCCAGACATCATTCCTACAAGCTTTCTCTCCTATCTTATGTGTATAGTTTAGTCTCGATATAAACACAGGAAGGGAAGAGTCAGGTGCTGCCCTCTTGCGCCCATATCACACACACTTCCTTCTTCGGCCATTCCCCTGAGATCAGTTTCAACAATACCAGACCCAGACGTCATTCCCTACAAACTTTCTATAAACCACTTTTACGGGTTAATGACTGCACCTAACGTATTCAGTATCTCTCTTGGTAATGACCTAGCAAAAATAGACCCAGAAAAAGTTAAACGGAGCGTAGAAAAGGTAATGGAAAGTGAGGTATTTTTAGAAGATGAACAGTTGGTAGTGATACTTTAGCGATGAAAGTTTAGTTAGTAATGATGGTAGTAATTGTGGTTAGTTAATGAAAAAAGTTAAATTGAGCTTAGAAAAGGTTATGGAAAGTGATGTATTTTGAGAAGATGAACAGCATAGTTAGTAGTGATAGTTTAGTGGTGATAGTCTAGTTAGTAATGATGGTAGTAATTGTGGTTAGTTAATGAAAAAAGTTAAATTGAGCTTAGAAAATGTATTGGAAAGTGATTTATTGTGTGAAGATGAAGAGTATGGTTGGCAGTGGTAGTTTAGTGGTGATAGTCTAGTAAGTAATGATAGTAGTAATTGTGGTCAGTTAATGAATGCTATCACCTGTTTTGGATATTGAGGTAGATTATGAAAAAGACCAGGAATTTTGTAGATCTTTTTTTTATAGTTTCCTGGCACAGACGTGAGAAACAGAAAAATTAGAAAAATACATTGAGAAGAAAAATAGTAAGAATAAATAGAAAAGGAAGAAAAATAGCAAGAATAGAATGACACAGAGAAGAAAAATAGAAGAATAGATTGACCTAGAGAACAAAAATGGGAAGAATAAATTAGAAGAGAAGAAAAATAGGAAGAATAAATTGACATAGAGAAGAAAAATAGAAGAATAGATTGACACAGAGAAGAAAAATAGCAAGAATAGATTGACACAGAGAAGAAAAATAGCAAGAATAGATTGACATAGAGAAGAAAAATAGAAGAATAGATTGACACAGAGAAGAAAAATAGGAAGAATAGATTGACACAGAGAAGAAAAATAGGAAGAATAGATTGACACAGAGAAGAAAAATAGGAAGAATAGATTGACACAGAGAAGAAAAATAGCAAGAATAGATTGACATTGAGAAGAAAAATAGGAAGAATAGATTGACATAGAGAAGAAAAATAGGAAGAATAGATTGACACAGAGAAGAAAAATAGCAAGAATAGATTGACATAGAGAAGAAAAATAGGAAGAATAGATTGACATAGAGAAGAAAAATAGGAAGAATAGATTGACATACAGAAGAAAAAGAGCAAGAATAGATTGACACAGAGAAGAAAAATAGAAGAATAGATTGACACAGAGAAGAAAAATAGAAGAATAGATTGACATTGAGAAGAAAAATAGCAAGAATAGATTGACAGAGAAGAAAAATAGCAAGAATAGATTGACAGAGAAGAAAAATAGGAAGAATAGATTGACATAGAGAAGAAAAATAGGAAGAATAGATTGACATAGAGAAGAAAAATAGCAAGAATAGATTGACATAGAGAAGAAAAATAGCAAGAATAGATTGACATAGAGAAGAAAAATAGCAAGAATAGATTGACATAGAGAAGAAAAATAGCAAGAATAGATTGACATAGAGAAGAAAAATAGGAAGAATAGATTGACATAGAGAAGAAAAATAGGGAGAATAGACAGAGATAAAAAAAAATAGAATAGATTGACAATAAAAATATGAAGAATAGATAAAAGAGAAGAAAAATAGTTAGAGAAATACGAAAAAACTGATTATCGTAAAAAGAAAATGGTGTGTAAAATTTTAATGTTTAAGGGAGTACTTTAGTTTATTATATTTTTCCTTGTCGAGTCTCGCGGTGAAACTACCTCCGCGGGGCGTCGAGGCGTTAGCTCCACCGTGCAAAGCTTGTCTCTACTGCTTAATATTTAGACTTTTTTATATTTCTTTTTATTTTGCTTATTTTCACCGTCTAACGTTCTCTCTATCTATCTATTTACCTATCTGTATCTTTAACTATCTATCTATTTGTGTGCCGATCTATCTATCTATCTCAACAAAGGAGACGGCTCAAGGGCAACAAAAAGAGTGTTGGAAAAAAGCCCGCTACTCACCGCTCCCACGACAGACAAGAGTAAAGAGTAGCCAAAAGAGAGGTCAATTTCGGGTGGAGAGGCGTCTTGATACTCTCTTCTTGAAAGAGGTCAAGTCATAGGCAGGAGGAAAAGCAGACGAAGGAAGGTTGTTCCAGAGTTTACCAGTGTAAGGGATGAAAGAGGAAAAAATGGAGATGCTAGTTAACTCTTGCATAATGAGTTTGGACAGTATAGGGATGAGGTAGAGTAGAAAGTCGCGTGCAGCGGGGCCGCGGGAGGGGGGGAGGCATGCAGTTAACAAGTTCAGAAGAGCAGTCAGCATGAAAATATCGATAGAAGATAGAAAGGCAACATGGCGGCGGAATTTAAGAGGTAGAAGACTGTCAGTATGAGGAGGGGAGTTGATGAGACGAAGAGCCTTTGACTCTACTTTGTCCAAGAGAGCTGTGTGAGTGGAGCCCACTCACACGTGAGATGCAAACTTCATACGAGTGCGGACAAGGCCCCTGTATATGGACAGCATCTTTGCGGGGGAAAAAAAACTGGCGGAGACGATACAGAACGCTCAACGTCGATGAAGCTGATTTAGTGAGAGAGGAGATATGGAGTTTCCAGTTGAGATTTTGAGTTAAGGACAGACCGAGAATGTTTAGTGTAGGAGAAGGTGACAGCTGGGTGTTGTCGAAGAATAGGGGATAGGTGTTTGGAAGATTGTGTCGAGTTGACAGGTGGAGAAATTGAGTTTTTGAAGAATGGATAGGACAGTTCGTTTTGGAAAGAAGATCATTGATGAACAACAGAAAGAGAGTGGGAGATAGAACAGAGCCCCGAGGAACACCACTTTTGATAGGTTAAGGGGAAGAACAGTGACCGTCTACTACAGCAGTGATAGATCGGTCAGAGAGGAAATTGGAAATAAAGGTACAGAGAGAAGGATAGACACCGTAGGAGGGTGGTTTGGAAAGCAAAGCAAAGATCTATCGGTTTTCTTCTCTATTCTGTCTATTCGCTTTATCTATTTGTCTATTTATCTATCTCTGTCTATCTATCTATCTACTTAATCTTTATTCTCTCACGCTCTCATTTTCCATTCATTCTACACACACTCTCTCTCTCTCTCTCTCTCTCTCTCTCTCTCTCTCTCTCTCTCTCTCTCTCTCTCTCTCTCTCTCTCTCTCATTTCTTCTCGTCTCTGTGTACTTAATTAGATTTGAAGTAAGTTGAGATGGAGCGATGAAAGTTAGGAAGAGAAGAAGGAGGAGGAGGAGGAGAAGAAGGGAGAAGAGGAGGAGGAGGAGGAGAAGAAGGAAGAAGAGGAGGAGGAGGAGGAAGAAGAGGAGGAGGAGGAGGAGGAGGAGGAGGAGGAGGAGGAGGAAGTGACTGCTTATCGTGCCAAGTAGAATTTTTTTTTTCTATATATATATTTTTTGCTTGTAGGTGTGTGTGTGTGTGTGTGTGTGTGTGTGTGTGTGTCCGTGATATAGATGGATAGATAGATGGATAGATAGGGAAAGAGAGCAAAGAGGGAAAAGAATGTGAAAAAACTAATATTTTCCTCCCCTTTCACTTTTTTCCCCTGAGAGAGAGAGAGAGAGAGAGAGAGAGAGAGAGAGAGAGAGAGAGAGAGAGAGAGAGAGAGAGAGAGAGAGAGAGAGAGAGAATAATTAACCAAAGAAAAAGGGGGAAAGAAAGAAAAAAAGAAAGGAAGGAAGATGATGGAAAAAAAATGATTAAGAAACAAATGGAAAGGAAAGGAAAAAAATGATGAGAGAGAGAGAGAGAGAGAGAGAGAGAGAGAGAGAGAGAGAGAGAGAGAGAGAGAGAGAGAGAGAGAGAGAGAGAGAGAGAGAGAGAGAGAGAGAGAGAGAGAGAGAGAGAGAGAGAGAGAGAGAGAGAGAGAGAGAGAGAGAAAGGAAGTAGGCGGGGCAATGAGTGATGAAGATAATTTTGATAACATAATTCTCCTTAACTGTCAGGCGTGCGTCAACAGGTGGGCGGCGTGAATACCTGGCCACAAAAATGAGGTGAGTGAGCGAGAAAGATTGAGTGAGAGTGATACGCCTTGCTCCTGTGCGCACCTCCGTCTCCTACCTGAAGTAGACGAGAGGAGGAGAGATGCGCCCTGCTCCTGTGCGCACCTCCGTCTCCTACCTGTCTATCTGTGCAGAGGAAAAGGAAAAGGAAGAGGAAGTAGACGAGAGGAGGAGGAAGAAGAAGGAGGAAGAGGAAGGGGATGGAGGAGGAGGGAGGAGGAGGAGAAGTGAGAGAGATGCGCCTTGCTCCTGTGCGCACTCCGTCTCCCACCTGTGTATCTATGCAGAGGAATAGGAAAAGGAGGAGGAAATAGAGGAGAGGTGGAGGAAGAGGAAGGAGGAAGAGGAAGGGGATGGAGAAGGAGGGAGGAGGAGGAATGAGTGATGCGCCTTGCTCCTGTGCGCACTCCGTCTCCCACCTGTGTATCTATGCAGAGGAAAAGGAAAAGGAGGAGGAAATAGAGGAGAGGTGGAGGAAAAGGAAGGAGGAAGACGAAGAGGATAGGAGGAGGAATGAGGAGAAGTGAGAGAGATGCGCCTTGCTCCTGTGCGCACTCCGTCTCCCACCTGTGTATCTATGCAGAGGAAAAGGAAAAGGAGGAGGAAATAGAGGAGAGGTGGAGGAAAAGGAAGGAGGAAGAGGAAGAGGATAGGAGGAGGAGGGAGGAGGAGGAGAAGTGAGAGAGATGCGCCTTGCCCCTGTGCGCACCTCCGTCTCTTTACTCCGTTTTCTCATTTTCATCCATATCTTTTTCTCTGTAATCATTCCACTGCAGAACGAAGGCCTTTCCCAACGTACTCTGATACATGAACATAGAGAGAGAGATTGAGAACTTTATTTTTTTGTCTTCTTTGCTGTTTTGCCGTTTTGTTATTTTTTTTGCTATTTTTTGTTTTTCTTTTGTTATTTTTTGTTATTCTTTTATTTTTTGTTATTTTTGTTATTCTTTTGTCAGTTTTGTTATTCTTTTATTTTATTTTTTATTTTTTTTGTTATTTATCTTTTTGTAATTATTTTGTTATATTTTGTTATTCCTTTGTTATTCAATTGTTGTTTTTTGTTATTTTTTTATTCTGTTATTTTTTGTATTTTCTTGTTATTCTTTTGTTATTTTTTGTTATTTTTTGTTATTTTTTTGTTATTTTTTTGTTATTATCTGTCATTTTCTTTGCCTCATTTACTATTTTTCTTTGTACATTTATCTCTTCCTTTGTTTATCTTACTAACTTTCTCTTTATTTATCCTTTTCGCTGTGTATGAACCTAACTGTCTATCTATGTATCTATCTATGTCAGTCTTCCCCTTACTCTTTATCTATTTATCTATCTATTCACCTATCTATCTATCAATGTTGCCTTTTCTTCATATATTTATCTATTTTACTTTCAAACTGTTTATCTATTAATCCTTCTTTTTCTTTTTTACATTTGTCTATATAAATCTATCTAACAAGTAATCTATCTATCGAATCAGTCAACAAGTTTATATATATCTATTAGAACGACCTTTTTTTTATTTTTTGTCTATTTCTAATGTCTATCTATCTATCATATACCCTGAGCAACCCAATACACTTCTAACTACATATCTATCTGTATCTATCTATCTATTTATCTATCTATCTGTCTGTCTGTCTGTCTGTCTGTCTGTCTGTCTGTCTGTCTGTCTATCTATCTATCTATCTATCTATCAATCTATCTATCTATCTGTCTTAAGCCTCCTGTGGTTCTATTAACTGTTCGTCGCCCAATTCAACGTTCTTTATTTTCTCTCTCTCTCTCTCTCTCTCTCTCTCTCTCACACACACTTCGAACACTTGCTTGAAAATATCCTTCAGTTTTGCTTTCAAGTTTGGGGGCGACGAAAACGAGTTATCTTGAAGACTTAGAGAGAGAGAGAGAGAGAGAGAGAGAGAGAGAGAGAGAGAGAGAGAGAGAGAGAGAGAGAGAGAGAGAGAGAGAGAGAGAGAGAGAGAGTGAGGTGAATATGAAGAGGGAAAGCGTGGGAAGGGAAGAAGAAAGAGGTGATAGAAAAGAAGGAAGAGGAGGAGGAAGAGGAGGAGGAGGAGGAGGAGGAGGAGGAAGAGGAGGAGAAAACTGATGGAATGGTGAAACTAAGGAAGGAGGAATATATGGAGGAGGAGGAGGAAGAAGAAGAAGAAGAGGAGGAGGAGGAAGAGGAGGAGGAGGAGATGATGAAGATGAAAAGGAATGATAGCAAGAAGAAGAAAAAAAGAAGAGGACGAGGAGGAAGATGAGATGAACGAGGAAGAGGAAGAGGAGGAGGAGGAGGAGGAGGAGGAGGAGGAGGGTGTGTAAGAGGAAGAAGAAGTGGTGATAAAGAAGAGAATGAAGGAGATAGAAGAGAAGGAGGAGGAGCAGGAAGAGGAGGAGGAGGAGGAGGAGGAGGAGGAGGAGGAGGAGAAAGGGGGGGAAGAAGAGCATTGCCTTTCCCCAACACAATTTCTCCTCCTCCTCCTCCTCCTCCTCCTCCTCCTCCTCCTCCTCTCCTCATCACCACTCTCTTACACCAATTAAAACTTTTGCTTCCCTCGGTCAGTCATCACCACCACCACCACCACCACCTTCATTATCACCGTCATCATTCTCTCATCATTATCATTATTTTTATTATTATTATTATTATTATTATTATTATTATTATTATTATTATTATTATTATTATTATTATTGTTATCACTTTTTCTGCTTTAATTGTCACCCTTTTTGTTATTATTTCTTGTTCTTCTCGTTCTTGTTTTTTGGGTTGTTGTTTTTTATCAAGTCACCAGTGAATAAACAACGTCTTTATACACCTTTTGAAAATTTGATCGCATTACATAATACTCTCTCTCTCTCTCTCTCTCTCTCTCTCTCTCTCTCTCTCTCTCTCTATCTATCTATCTATCTTTCAGCATCTAAAGATAATCACAAACAAACTAACTCACACACCCACGCATTGACCACGCCCCCCTCTTCTCCTCCTGCTCCTCCTCCTCCTCCTCTTCCTCTTCCTCCTTCTCCTCTTCTTCTTCTTCTTCTTCCTATTGTCATTCAGTTTCATATTAATATTCATAACTTTGAAACACATCTCTTAAGACACCCGAGAGAGAGAGAGAGAGAGAGAGAGAGAGAGAGAGAGAGAGAGAGAGAGAGAGAGAGAGAGAGAGAGAGAGAGAGAGAGAGAGAGAGAGAGAGAGAGAGAGAGAGAGAGAGAGAGAGAGAGAGAGAGAGAGAGAGAGAGATTGTCATAAATAAAGACTTGTACAGTTTTGCTCCTGAGTGATATGATTGCTTAAATTTTTTTTTTTTTGGTTATTTTTGACCGGCGATGTTGCTGTTGTTTTCTTTTTCTTTTCACGTCCTCTGATTGTTGTTGTTTTGATATCTTTTTGTGGAGAGAGAGAGTGTGTGTGTGTGTGTGTGTGCGTGGGGCTTCGCGGGGCCGTGTCTTTGCTGTCTTTGGCTTCAGGGGCGGCGGGCGGGTGTCCTTGAGGCGGGTGTGTGGGCGGGGCCGCAGCGAGGTGAATGGGAAGGAGTGGCCGGCCCGGGCCTGGCGGGGAAGGGGTGGAAGAGGACCAATGAAGGGAGGGGGGCGGGGGGGAAAGAAGCATTCACGTGTGATGTGCGAGGCGGGGCGGGGCGGGGCGGGGTGTGGGTGTGGTGTGACGTGGGTATGGTGTGGCGTGGGTGTGGCGTGGGTGTGGTAGTGGATGTCGCCGTCGCCAAAGAGTGATCCTTGGTCCGGGGGGAGTGGTGCCCCCTGGGCCACATACACACACATCAGAGGGGGGCGGGGGGTGGAGGTCCTGGTGGCCCGCGAGGCGCCATTCAGGAGGTGGTGAGCGGCACGCGGGGCGGCGGCGGCGGGGGCGGGGGCGGGGGCGGGGCGGAGGGCCGTGCGTGGGTGGCGGCGGCCCACTGAATGAATGGAGGGGGCGAGGCTGGCGCCAACGTGGGCCAGGGGGCGCGGCCCCCCGGGGTGCCTGCCGTGGGTGTGGTGGTGGTGGTGGCGGCGGTGGTCGTGGCCGCTGGCCGGGTGTCGTGGCCGCCGTGTTGGGCCCCGAGTGTGTGGACCAGGCTGCCGGGTGCTTGGCGGCGGCGGCGGCGGCGGCGGCGGCGGCGCACGGCGCGTGCGGGCGTGGAGCAGTAAGCTGCGCGCCGAGCGGCCTCGGCGGGTCGGGAGCCAGTGCAGCGGCCGGGGACAGTGCAGTGTTGGCCGCCAGCTCGCCCGGCGCGTACCATGCAGAGCAGTGGCCTGGTCCTCTGGCTCTTGGCTGTGGCGTGCGCGTGTGATCCGTGCCTCGCGTCCCCCAGTGGCCACCAGCGCTCCCGCCAGACCCTGCTCACCCTGGTGCGGCGGGCCAGGGCCCTCACCTCCCACCCGCCCGCCCCGCACTCGCCGCAGATACCCGCGCTGCCCGCCGAGGCTCTGCTAGAGTTCTCCCGCCCCTTCCGCCTGCAGCATGTGGCCCCCGACGTGCAGGGCGGCTTGCCCTTCCGCGGCCAGCAGGGGCAGCAGCCCGCCGAGCAGCAGCAGCAGCCGGCGCTGCCCGAAGACGCCGTGGAGGAGATGGAGGAGGGGCGGCGAGCGTGGTCCAAGAGGGGGCCGCCCAGTGACGCCCCAGTGAGCGGCGGGGCGGGCGAGGGTCAGGAGGAGGCCGTGGCCGCCGGCCTCCAGCAGGTGGGAGCCTCCATAGCCTCCAGCTACCTGCGGCACGCCCGCTCCGGCCCGCGGCCCTACGACGTCCCCCGCATCGGTGAGTCCAACTCTTTGCTTCCTTGCTCCCCCTTCCGCCCCCGTCCCCCGGCCAGGACCACCGCCGGCCCCGCGCCCGCCCGGGGCAGGAGTGGACTGTGCATGTGTGGCTGACGTCACGGCCTCCGCCAGCACCGGGGCGCCGTGCCTGCGGCCGCGGAGCGCTCGTGGCTTGGCTGTGGATGTGGATGTGGCTGTGTGGAGACCCTGGATGTGGCTGTGTGGAGGCTGTGGATGTGGCTGTGTGGAGGCTGTGGATGGGGCTGTGTGGAGGCTGTGGATGTGGCTGTGTGGAGGCTGTGGATGTGGCTGTGTGGAGACCCTGGATGTGGGTGTCTGGAGGATGTGGATGGGGTTATGTGGAGGCTGTGGATGAGGCTGTGTGGAGGCTGTGGATGTGGCTGTGGAGAGGCTGAGGATGTGTCTGTGTCTGGGAAGAGTGTCTGTGTGAGTGTCTGTGGTGCGTCACCCGCCAGGCACCCAGAACACCAACACCTGAAGACACACACGGCGACACACACACACACACACACACACACACACACACACACACACACACACACACCACGCACCCAACACACCCTCCCCGCAAACCCCACCCCACGCCAGAACACGAACAACCCCTCCCCTCCTCCCTGGCCCCCCTCCCCCCCGCCCCCCCTGGTTGTTGATCATTACGCAAGAAGTGGGATCGTGTGACGGGCCCATTCCATCCCTTCGCTGACGTCATTCCCTTCCCCTCACCCGCCCCTTCTCTTCCTTCCCCTTCCCCTTCCCCTTCCCTCCCCTTCCCTGCCGTCCTATCCTTGTGCTAACCTTCTCTTCCCCTCCTCCTCCTCCTCCTCCTTCTCCCTTCTCTCCTCTCCCCTCCTCCCCTTTCACCTTTCCTCCCCCTCCTCCACTTCACCTCTCACCCTTTTCCTCCCCTCCCCTCCTCCATTTTCTTCCTTCTATTTCAATCATCTCCCCTTCTCTCCTCTCTCTTCTCTTCTATATTCTCTTTTTCTTCCTCCTCTTCTTTCTCTTCCCCTTCTTTACCTCGTCATTTCTTCTTCTCCTTCCTTTCCTTCTCCCCTTTCTCTTCTCTTACTTTCCTTTCTATTTCCATTTTTCTTCCCCTCATTTCCTTCATCTTCTTCCCTTCTACTCCCTTCTCATCCTTCCATTCTCTTCCTTCCTCTCCTTGCCTCTCGTTTTCACTCTCTCCCTCTTCCCTCCTTCATCATCTTTCCTCCCCTTTCTCATCTTTCCATTATCTTATTTCTTCTCCCTTCCACTCCATCAATTCTTTCATCTCTATCCTTCTTCTTTTTACTCTCTCCCTCTTTCTCCCTCTCTGTCTCTTCATCATCTCTTCCTCCCTTTCTTTCCCCTTCTCTTCTCCCCTCCTCTTTTTCTCTCTTCTGCACAATCTCCTCTCAGTTCTTTCCTCCCTACCCTTCTTTTTACTTTTTATCCTCCCTCTCTGTCTGTCCTTCATCATCTCCTTCCTTTCTCATTTCCTCCCCTTCTCTTCCTCCTCTTGGCTAACTCACCACCACCACCTCCCTCGTTCTCTCTCTCTCTCTCTCTCTTGCTCCCTACCACCATAGTAAGTGAAACCTGGCAACAGAACTCCTAAGACTTTTCCGATTCCGGCATCTCCCCACCTCTAACACCAGTCCCACAATGCACTTATCCGTCAACACACAGCACGTCACTTCCCTCGCGGCCCCTCGAGTGCTCTGTAGCAGGGCTGAGGGCCACTCCATCGGGGAACTCGCCGTGAGGGAAGCCCCGGCGCCTGTAACATAGCTTTCTCCGCCCTCCTACGACTGGCACGGCTAAATTTGGATGGCGATTCGCGGGCAAAGAGCCAAAAGCCACCTGAAGGAGAGGAGGAAGAGGAGGAGGAGGAGGAGGAGGAGGAGGAGGCTGTGTGTTATCTTTTCTCTCCCATAGAACCGAATGAGAGAAGGAAAGGAAAGGGAGGAAAGGGAACGTGTTGTTATAAGAGAGAGAGAGAGAGAGAGAGAGAGAGAGAGAGAGAGAGAGAGAGAGAGAGAGAGAGAGAGAGAGAGAGATTGAGATTACGTAAAAGCGGAAAATGACATCAAAGGAAATTGGAAAATAGAAAAATATGTTACCTTATTTTTTCTTCCTTTTCTTCCTCTCCTTTCCTTTTCTTCCTCCTCCTCCTCCTCCCCATTTCTTCTCCTCCTCATAATCATCTTCATTCTCTTCACTTTTCACCCATCTCTTCCCCTTCCTCCTCCTCCTCTTCCTCATCTTCCTCTTCCTCCTCCTATCCCCTTTCTCTTCCTCCTTCCTCTTCTCCTCCTTTCTACATCCTTTCCTATCCCATCCCTTTCACATCCTCTCTCTTCTCTCCTCCTCCTCCTCTTCCTCCTCCTTCTCCTTTTCCTCTTCCTCCTCCTCTTCCTCCTCCTCATCCTCCTTCTCTTCCTTTCCCGAACTTTCCTTCCTATTTCCGTCGATTATAAAAAAAATATTGGGTGAGTTGCTTTAAGAAATGTTTTTTTTACACTTTTTTTTTGCACCTGAAAATCTTTACCTCCCAATTAAGGTGAGTCTTGGATCTTCTCTATTTTCTTCTCTTTCATCTCTCGCGGGAGGAGGAAGAGGAGGAAGAGGAGGAGGAGGAGGAGAAGAAGGATAAATTGTCTCATTCTGTGTCTCTCTCTAGATGGAAGAATTTGAAAGGAAGAATCTAACTGGGAGGAGGAGGAGGAGGAGGAGGAGGAGGAGGAGGAGGAGGAGGAGTAATGGTGGGTAAACCGTCTGTCTGTCTGCGTGTGTCTGTCTGTCTGTTTGTTTATGTAAAGAAAAGGAGGAAGGAAAGGGAAGAGAAAGGAAAGAAGGGAAGGAGAGTGCAGAGAAGGGGAGGGAAGGAAAGGAAAGGAAGAAGTTGTGAAGGAAAGGGAAAGTCAAGCAAGGGAAGATAAGGGAAGGAAAGGGAAAAGAAGGAAAGGAAAGGAAAGAAGAGGAGTAGAGAGGGAAAGGAAAGAACAAGGAGAGAAGGAAAGGAAAGGAATAAAGTGAAAGGAAGGAAGAGAAGAATAGGTAAGAGAAGGAGAAGTTAGACACGGGGAAGAAAAACGTAGCGAAGGAAATAAAAGAGAAAGACTAATGTGAAGGGAAGGAAGGGAAAGAAAGAAGAGAAGAGAAGGAAAGAGAAAGGAAGGGTAGAGAAGGGAGGAGAAGAAAAGGAAGAAGAGAGAAGAACTAAAGTGGAGTAGTTCTTTCAATCTGTGCGTGTGTGTGTGTGTGTGTGTGTGTGTGTGTGTGTGTGTGTGTGTGTTTCTGTGTTTGTGTTTTTCATCTGTGTCGCATTGATGTCACTGAGAGAGAGAGAGAGAGAGAGAGAGAGATATTAAGTGTAAGGGATTAGGATTAATAGTATAGGAACAAACATTACTACTTTACTACTACTACTACTACTACTACTACTACTCATACTTATACTTATACATCTACTACTACTACTACTACTACTACTACTACTACTACTACTACTTATACATCTACTACTACTACTACTACTACTACTACTACTACTACTACTACTACTACTACTACTACTACTACTACTACTACTACTACTACTACTACTACTCATACTTATATTTATACATCTACTACTACTACTACTACTACTACTTACAATTGTTATTTAGAAAACAAGGGTAAAGAAAAACAATTACACACACACACACACACACACACACACACACACACACACACACACACACACACACACACACACACACACACACACACACACACACACACACACACACAGAAAGAGATAGGATGAGGAGGAGGAGAAGGATGGGGGAGGAGGAGGAGGAAGAGGAGGAGGAGGAGGAGGAGGAGGTGCTCTACAAAATTAGGTACACAAAGAGTCGGTCTGTCTTCTTAAATGGGGCAAAGTTTGTGTGTGAGAGAGAGAGAGAGAGAGAGAGAGAGAGAAAGTAGGGGTTATTCTCCATTTCTCTCCTCTCTACCTTTCTCTTCTCTCCTTCATTTCTTTCTCTCTCTATCTCCTATTTTCTTCCTCCCCTCTTTCTCTCCTCTTCTTATATTTATCTCCCTCCTTTTATCCCCTGTTTTCTCTCCCCGTTTATTCCTTTTCCTCCATTTCCTTTCTTTCGTCTCAATCATCTTCCATTACTCTCCTTTCTCTTCTTTTCATTTCCCTTTCTTCGTCATTTCTTTTTCTTCCTTTCCTCTCCTTCCTTTCTTTGTTTTTTTATTCTCCCTCTTTATCTCCCTCCTCCCTTCTTCCCTCTTCCTCTCACGTCTTTCTTCTCTTTCTCTCTTCCACTTTCTTTCTCTCTTTTCCTCTTCTCTTTTTTTCTCATTTATCTTTTCTCATTTATTTTTTTCCTTCCCTTCTTTTCCTCCTCTCCCGTTTTCTCCTCGTATTTTTCCCATTCCCTTCCTTTCCCTCTTCACTCCTTCTTTTTCCTTTATCCTTCCTTTTTCCTTCCCTTCTCTCTCCTCATTCTTATTCTCCTTCCTTCCCATCATTTTCTTCCCCCTCTTCATTTCTTTCTCTCCTTTCCTCCTCCTCCTCCTCTCTCTCTTCTCTTCCTCCTCTTTCCTCCTTTTCCTCCGTTTCCTTTCCCTTCCCTCCTCCTCTTTTCCTCCATATTCTCCTCCTTCCCTTCACTTTTTCCTCCATCTCCCTCTTCTCTCCTCCTCTTTCCCTCCTTTCCTCTCCTCTCTTAATTTTCCTCCCTTCTCCCATAAAGAGGAAAAGGAGGACAATTTTAGGGACACCGACCTTGTCCTCACGAGCAATATTGGAGGAGGAGGAGGAGGAGGAGGAGGAGGAGGAGGAGGAGGAAGAAGGGAGTGGTCAGGTTAATTTAGGAACTGGTAAAGGTGAGATGGGGAAGAGGAGGAGGAGGAGGAGGAGGAGGAGGAGGAGGAGGGCGACGAAGGTTATTGGTGAAAAGTTGTCTGATTTTTTTTGTTGTTGTTTTCTTCGTCGTGTGTGTGTGTGTGTGTGTGTGTGTGTGTGTGTGTGTGTGTGTGTGTGTGTGTGTGTGCTGAAATTAGTGGTTTTTGTCTTCTTGTTTGTCTTGTTTTTTCTTCTTCTTTTCTTCGTTTTGTCAAGAGAAGAAAATAATGTCATCCTATTGTTATTATTATTATTATCATTATTATTTTTATTATTATTATTATTATTATTATTATTATTATTATTATTATTATTATTATTATTATTATTATTATTATTATTATTATTATCTTTGTTATAATCATTTTCTTCTTCTCTTTTCTTTCTTTATCTTTCATCTTATACTTTTTCTTAACTTTTGTCTCGTATTCCAACATTTATTTCCTCCGCCTCTCTATTTTCTTCTTTATCATCCTCTTCCTCCTCCTCTTCTTTCTATTCTAACTCCTCCTATTCCTCCTCTTCTTTTTCTATTCCTCCTCCTCTTCCTCCTCTTCCTCTTCTTACTTTTGTTTCTCCTCTTCCTCCTCTTTCTCTCTTACTGTTCTTTTTCCTTTTCTTCCTCTTCCTCTTTCTCCTTTCTCTCCTCTTCCTCCTCTTCCTCTTCTCAATGTCGTTCCTCCTATTCCTCCTCTTCCATTACTGATAAACACACACACACACACACACACACACACACACACACACACCTTACAAATCACTTTCGCTCTTAATTTTCCCACCTGTTCAAGCGTCCAGGTGGGCAGAGGTTAATTGCTCCCATCCCACCTGTCCCCTTTACCTGTTCGCCCGTCACCTTTCCCTTAATCAATCAGCGGCGAGTTTTATCAATGTGGGGGGCGCGTTACTGCACCCATAAGGACCTGAGCACCTCATTAACCTGTCCCCTTACCTCACCTTACCTCACCTTACCTTACCTTACCTTACTTTGCCTTACCTTAAATTATCTTGCAGTTTTATTATTTTATTTTTTCCTTTTTCTTCTTCGTCTTCTGCTTCTTCTACTTCTTCTTCTTCTTTTTCTTCTTCTTCGTCTTCGTCTTCTTCTGCTTCTTCTTCTTCTTCTTCTTCTTCTTCGTCGTCTTGTTCTTCCTTCTTCTTCTTCTTCTTCTTTGTTTTCATTTTTTTCTCATTCTTTCTTCTTATTTTCTTTCTCATCATCTTCTTCCTCTTCTTTCTCTTCTTTCTTCTTTCTCTTCTTTCTTCTTCTTTCTCTTCTTTATTTCCTCACAGTTCTTTCGCCTCCTCCTTCTCTTTCTCCTCCTCCTCTTCATCCTCCTTCTATTCGTACCCTAACTCTTCTTCCTCTTCTTCTTCCTCCTCTTCCTCCTCCTCCTCCTTTAATTTACTATCATGTCTCTCGTTATTCATTTACTTTTTTTCCTTCATTAAATATTTTCCTTTTTGTTTTCTTCTCGTTTTCTTTTCTATGTCTTTCTTCTCCTTTCCTTTCCTTCCTTTCCTTTAGTCTTTATTTATGTGTTATCCTTCTATTTATCTTTCTATCCTTTCTTTTTTCTTCTTTTTCTCTCCTTCTTCCTTTTATTATTACCTTGATCGCCCCCTTCCTTCCTTCCTTCCTTCCTTTCTTCTCCTTCGTTTGATCATCCTTTCATCTTCCTTCTCTTCACTCATCCTCCTCCCTCCCTTCCTTCCTCCCTTCCTCCTCCTCTCTCTCGCTCTCTCTCTCTCTCTCTCTCTCTCTCTCTCTCATCTCCCTTCTTATCTTCCCTTTGGTTCCCTTTCTTTCTTCTCCTTATTCTTTCTTTGTCCTTTCTTCCCTTTTCTTCCTTCATCTTCTCCCCTTTACTTCTCATGCTGTTTCTTCCCTTCTCTTTATTTCTCCTTCCCTTCCCTTCCCCTCCCTTTCTTTCCCTTCCCTTCCCTAGCCTTCCCATCTTTTCCTCTCCCTTCCCTTCCCTTCCCTTCCAGTCCAGTTCATTTCCTTCTCCCTTCCCTTCTTCCCCCTCCTTCCCATATCTTTGTCTCCCTTCCTCTTCACCTCCTTCCCTTCCCTTCCCTTCCCTTCTTTTCTCTCTTTACCCTCCTCCTCCTTTTTTTTCTTCTCTTCTCATCTTTCCACTTAACCTTACTATGCCCTTCCCCTCCTTTACTCCTCCTCCTCCTCCTCCTCCTCCTCCTCCTCCTCCTCCTCCTCCTCCTCCTCCTCCTCCTCCTCCTCCTCCTCGTCGTCCGCCAGCCCTCCAAACAGCCCCTTTTCACGTCAGCTTTCATAACCATAACAACATACTAACTACACCTAAGTACCCCCTTACAGCACCCCCCTACCCCGTTTTCTTCCGTTAGGTGTCACCCCGTTTTCTTTCTATTCTCTCGTTTTGTTTTCTTTCATTTTTCTTTCTTTTGTTATTTTCCTTTTATTTCTTTTTGTTTTGTAGTTTTCTTTTTCTTTTTTTTCTATTTTTTCCTTTTTATTCATTTATTTTCTTTATTTTCTCTCTCTCTCTCTCTCTCTCTCTCTCTCTCTCTCTCTCTCTCTCTCTCTCTCTCTCTCTCTCTCTCTCTCTCCTCCATTTTTCCTCCTTCCTTCCCTCCCTCCTTCTATAATGTCTCCTTTTTCCTTCTCCTTCCTACGCGAAAAGAGAAAAGAGTAAAGGAGAAGAAGGGAAGAGGACGAAGAAAACGAAGAAGAAAAGAAAGAAAATCAGATAAAAATTTTCTTTTCAACAACAACAAAAAAATAATGATAAAATAATCATAACCCAACAAAATGAAATAAAAAAGTAGAAGAAAATAAAGTAGAAAAATAAAATGAATAAGGAAGAATGTGAACGAAAATTTGTGGACACCTGGAATCAATCACCTGAGTGTCAATTACAGGTAAATATTTTGACGAGAGAGAGAGAGAGAGAGAGAGAGAGAGAGAGAGAGAGAGAGAGAGAGAGAGAGAGAGAGAGAGAGAGAGAGAGAGAGAGAGAGAGAGAGAGAGAGAGAGAGAGAGAGAGAGAGAGAGAAGCAGGAGTGGCTTGTAAATAATGAATCGTCTCTTCCCTCAAAGGACAAAAGCCTCCTCCTCCTCCTCCTCCTCCTCTTGTGCGTTTTCATCCAACGTTCCATAAATTGCGTAAAAGGAATTAGTAACAGAGAGAGAGAGAGAGAGAGAGAGAGAGAGAGCAGGTCATGGCTTTTCCTTGCTCTTAAAACTTTAGAAAAATATAACATTATAATCAAGAAGGAAAAGAAGAAGGAAGAAAATGAAAAAAAATACTAAACGAGGAAAAAGTTTAACAAGGAATCAAAAATAGATAATAATGAAATAGAAGAGAGAAAACAAAGAAATAAAAAAAACAACGAGATAGACTAATAGAAGAGAAAAGAAAATAGATTAAAAAAAGAATAAAACACAAATCGAAAAAAAAGAAAAGAGGAAAAGAAAATAAAGAAAAATAAAGTCAAAAAAACAACAGAAAAAAAAAACTAGACGAAGACAAAAAAGCAAAAAAAAACAACACAAACGAGAAGAAAAAAAAAGAAATCGATAGAGAAATGAAAATCGAAAACAAAATAAAGAAAACAATAGATAAGAAAAACCAGACAAACAAAAACATTAGACTCAAAGATAGAGCCATCAGAAGTACACACACACAAGGGATCGAGGAGGACAATAGACAGCCGAATCCCTTTTACCACTCCCGAGAGAAGGATCGGATCGTACTGAACTCCGACTGTCTTTTGTTTGCTGTGGCGAGAGAGAGAGAGAGAGAGAGAGAGAGAGAGAGAGAGAGAGAGAGAGAGAGAGAGAGAGAGAGAGTGGTGTAAATATAAAGTGAAAAACTGACAATATTACAAATTGTTTTTAAATGTTTTCTTTCTTTTCCGTATTTTGTATTTGTATGTGTTGAATGTGCCAACAGTCGACAATTCATTTTGTCCCATACACAGGCTCTTAAAATAGTTATACCAAAAAAGTGTAATTTTCAGCCTCCTTTTTTGTAGAAATATGTTTAAATAAAAAAAGAGAGAGAGACTATGGCGCAGTGCTTTCAACGCGATAAAAATAACAAGAGAAAAATAATAATGAGAAAAATAAGAATCTCTCTCTCTCGCATTGACCCCAAATCACTCTCCTCTTGTCTAACTTTTTTCTATAATGTTATTTTTAAAAGTTGTAGGGAAAGTTTGATGCAGTCCAACTCTCTCTCTCTCTCTCTTCTCTCTTCGTTAGTAAGAGAGAGAGAGAGAGAGAGAGAGAGAGAGTGAGAGAGAGAGAGAGAGGAAATGATGGTGTTTCACGGAGATGATACTAATGGAGAAGAGGAGGAAGAGGAGGAGGAGGAGGAGGAGGAGGAGGAGGAGGAGAGGAAAGATATAGGAACTGGAAGGTTATGAGGAGGAGGAGGAGGAGGAGGAGGAGGAGGAGGAGGAGGAGGAGGAGATTGAAGAATTAAAGATTGAAAGCTATACAAAATAAAATAATTCTCTCTCTCTCTCTCTCTCTCTCTCTCTCTCTCTCTCTCTCTCATCCTTTCTTATCCCTTTATCATTTTTATCTTACTTTTCATTTTTCTCTTTTTTCTGATCGTTTTTCTTGTTTTCTTCCTCCTTCCTTCATTCCTTCGTTCGTACCTTCTTTCTCTTCCTTCTTCTTCGTTCATCATCCTTTTCATTTTGTTTTTCTTTTTGATTTCATTCTTTCTCTTCTGTCTTCCTTTTATTTTTTCTTCTCTCTTCTCCTTTCTTCCTTTCTTTGTTCCTTTCTTCCTCTGTTCCTTTCTCCTTTACTTCTTTTTCCTATTTCTTCTCCTTTGGTTTTTCTTTCTTTATTTCTTATTTGCTGTGATCTTTATTTTTTCTTCCTTCCTTCCTTCCTTTCTTGCTTCCTGTCTGTCTCTCCCTTCCTTCCTTCCTTCCTTTCTTGCTTCCTGTCTGTCTCTCCCTTCCTTCCTTCCTTCCTTCCATCCCTCCTGTCTGTCTCTCCATTCCTCTCTTCCTCCTCCTTTCCCTTCTCCCATTTTGTCCCTTCCTTCCTTCCTTCGTAATGTGCGTGCGTGCGTGCGTGCGTGTGGCCAAGTCGAGGTCAGCGGCTTCGCTATTTATACATTTCCTTCCATCTTCTTTTCTATCAATATTTCTCCTTTTTCTTTTTTTTCTCTTATTTTTTGTCAAGAAGCGAAAGGAAAGTATACAGAGAAAAAGGAGTGACGTGGCTAAAGATAGAAGGAGGAGGAGGAGGAGGAGGAGGAGGAGGAGGAGGAGGAGGATGGTTAGTGGTCCAGGCTTGAGGGTGTGGTGCGGTGTAGTGGAGGAGGAGGAGGAGGAGGAGGAGGGACAAAAACGTCACTCTATTCTATTTTCCTTAATTCGTAAAACACAATTTCTCTCTCTCTCTCTCTCTCTCTCTCTCTCTCTCTCTCTCTCTCTCTCTCTCTCTCTCTCTCTCTCACACACACTTTCTTTCACTAGCGAGAGAGAGAGAAAGAGAAAGAGGAAGAGAAGAGGAGAAGAAGGAGGAGGAAGATAAAGAAGAAAAGAGAAGAAAATACAAAAACGAAAACAATAGTAGTAGTAGTAGTAGTAGTAGTAGCAGTAGTAGTAGTAGTAGTAGTAGTAGTAGTAGTAGTAGTAGTAGTAGTAGTAGTAGTAGGTGTAATAATAGCCGGACAGAAAAAAAAAAAAAACCTAACCTAACCTTCACGACCTAAAAATAACCCACAAAATCACCCTCTTCGGACGCCGCCTTCTATTCTATCGTGTGCTCTCAATTTCGCCGCCGCCTCGCCCTCTTCGGACGCCGCCCCTCCCAATGACGTCATCGGCACCAGGTCCGTCCGAAACCGCCCGCGTGAACACTCTTGGGGCGCCTTTCATTATGCTTCGTTTGCGTTCACTAGACTGCGCTCACTTCCCCGGCCCCACCCTCGCCCGCCCCCACCTCCGCCTTTGCCGCCGCCCTCTCTCTCTCTCTCTCTCTCTCTCTCTCTCTCTCTCTCTCTCTCTCTCTCTCTCTCTCTCTGCTCTCTCTCGGTCTCTCCTCTCTCTCTCTCTCTCTCTCTCTCTTCTCTCTCTCTCTCTCTCTTCCTCACTCAGTCGCTCGCTCACTTCTCTCTTACCTTTCCTCCTTACCTTACCTTACCTGCCTTCCTTCCTCCCTTCCTTACCCATTTACCCACTAACCTACTTACCTTTGCTCTTACCTTACTTACCTTATCCTACTTACCTTACTTACCTTACCCTACTAACCTGTCTTACCTACTGCCTTCCTTCATTCCTTACCCATTTACCTACTAACCTACTTACCTTTGCTCTTACCTTACTTACCTTACTTACTTCACCCTACTTACCTTATCTTACCTGCTTTACCTTACCTTACCTGCCTTCCTCCCTCACCCATTCACCCGCTAACCCACTTACCTTTGCTATTACCTTACTTACCTTACCCTACTTACTTACCTTACCTTACTTACCTTACCTACTTCACCCTACTTACCTTACCTTACCTGCTTTACCTTACCTGGCTGCCTTCCTTCCTTACCCATTTACCCACTAACCTACTTACCTTTGCTCTTACCCAACTTACCTTACCCTACTTAAGTTACTAACCTGCCTTACCTACCTGCCTTCCTTCCTTCCTTCCTTATCCATTTACCTACTAACCTGCTACCTTTATTTTCATTCTTTCCTTACCTTTGTACTTACCTTACTTACCTTACCCTACTTATCTTACTTACCTAGCTTTACCTTACCTACCTTACTTACTTACCTTACCTTATTTACCTTACTTACTTACCTTACCTTATATACCTTACCTTATTTACCTTACCTTACTTACTTTACCTTACCTTACCATACTTATATACCTTACCTTACTTACCTTACCTTACCTTACTTACCTTACCTTATTTACCTTACTTACTTACCTTACCTTATTTACCTTACGTTACTTACCTTACCTTACTTACCTTACCTTACCTTACTTACCTTACCTTACTTACCTTACCTTACCTTACTTACCTTACCTTACATATCTTAACTTACCTTACTTACCTTACCGTACTTACTTTAATTACCTTACCTACTTACCTATTTACCATACTTACCTTACTTACCTTACCTTACTTACCTTACCTTATTTACCTTACCTGCCTGCCTTCCTTCCTTACCCATTTACCTACTAACCGAGCTTTCTTTTATCTCCTTCCTTACCTTGCTACTTACCTACTAATCTACTGTTGATCTACCTATGTTTCCGATTTACCTATCTCCTTCCTTACCTTGCTCTTACCTTACCCTTACCTTACCTTGCCTACCTATTTTGTCATATCCTTCCTTTTCTTTCATTCTTCTTTCTTTTTCTTTCTTTGTATTCTTTTCTTCTTTTTCTTTTTCTCTTATCTAACTTACTATCATTCTCTCTCTCTCTCTCTCTCTCTCTCTCTCTCTCTCTCTCTCTCTCTCTCTCTCTCTCTCTCTTTTTCACCTGTTCAGTGTAAAGGTTAATTAATTAGCAAGGTAGAGGTGCTCTACTACTACTACTACTACTATTACTACTACTACTACTACTACTATTACTATTATTGGGAAGAAAGAAAAAAGAAAGAAGGAAAGAAAGAAAGTAGAATGGAAAGAATAAGAAAGGAAAGAATGAAGAAAGGAAGAAAGGAATTGAAAAAGAAAGAATGTGAATGAATTACGAGACAAAGATGAGAGAGAGAGAGAGAGAGAGAGAGAGAGAGAGAGAGAGAGGTGAACGAAAGGTAAGGGGGACAAGTGTATGGAATCTATTTTTGGAAAGGAGGAGGAGGAGGAGGAGGAGGAGTTGGAGGAGGAGGAGGAGGAAGAGGAGGAGGAGGAGGAGGAGGAGGAGGAAGTGGATATAGGAAGGGAGGAGGAGAAGGATGAAAGACGGACAGGATATTAGGAGAAAAGAAGGAAGAGGAGGAAGAAGAAGAGGAGGAGGAGGAGGAGGAGGAGGAGTTAAAAAATGGGTAAAATAGCTTAAAACAAGGGAAGAGGAAAGAAGAAGGAAGAAGGGAAGGAAGAAAGAGAAGGAAAAAGAGAAAAGGAGAAAGAGGAGAAGGAAGATAAAGAAGAAACAGATTGAAGAGAGAGAGAAGAGAAAGGAGAGGAAACAGTAGAGAAAAATATACCAAGACAAGAAGTGGAAGGAAACAAGACCAAAAAGGGAAAAAGGAAAAGAAAGCAGGAATTGGGAGAAAAGAAAACAGGAAGAGAAAGAAAGGAGGAGGAGAAAGAGAAGCAGGAAAAAGGAAAGAAAAACAAAAAAACAAGGTAACCAGAGAGAGGGAAATTTGACCCAGAATCTGATTAAGGGAAGTCATGGGTAAATATAACCTCTTGCCCAGGTAAACTAAGGTAAAGGTCAAGCGAGGTCAGGTCACGTGTAAAGGTCACCCCCTAAATACTTACCTTTCCACCTGTTCCTCCTTCCCTCCTTTATTCCCTTTCCTCTATTTCCTTTCCTACTTTATTGTTTTTCCTTCTTCCTCTTCTTCCCTTTCGTTATTCCCTGTTTCCTTTATTCCGATCTTTATTTTATCAGTCTGTTACTCTTTTCCATCCTTCCTTTCTTTCTTTTCTTCTTTCTTCCCTTCTATTTCTTATTTATATCATGTTTTTCCTTATTCCCAATCTTTATACTTATTGATTTACTTGTTTTTCCTTCCTTCCTTCATTCCTTCATTTCTTGCTGTCTTTCTTTCTCTTCCTTCTTTTCATCATGTTTTCCTTTGTTTTCATCTTTATTCTACCTGTCCACCTTCTTTTTTTCTTTCCCTTTTCTTCCTTTTTTCTTTCTTTCTTTCTCTTCCTTTCCTTCCTTTCATTCTTCCTTCGATTTCTTCTTTCTTCTTTTCTTTTTTTCCCGTCTACTCCTTTCCTTCTTCCTGTCTTCATATCCTTCTTTCTTCATCTTCTTCTTTCTTCTTTGCATTCTTTTTTTCTTAATGTTTTCTTTTTTTTCATATATTATCTGTTTATCACGTTTTCTCTCCTATTCCCCTCTCTCTTTTCCCTCCATTTAGTTTCTCTTCACCTGTATTGTCTCCTCCTCCTCCTCCTCCTCCTCCTCCTTTTCCTCACTTAAATGTTTAGACTCACTTAAATGTTACTCACTTAAATGTTACTCACTTGAATGTTTCAGACTCACTTAAATGTTCCGTTAACAATTCAGTCAAAACTAACATGGATTCAGAATCAGTTTGGGTGGACGTTTACAAAGGGAAAGAAAAACTAACTCTAGGAGTTCTGTACAGGCCACCCAACCTTAACAGGCAGGACACGAGTATATTACTACAAGAAATTGGCAGGGCGAGTAGGAGTAAAAATGTCTGCGTAATGGGGGACTTTAATTATAGGAATATAGACTGGGAAGACCTAGTGGGTGACCTGGAAGCCGAGGATTTTCTTGAAGGTATACAAGATAATTTCCTTAAGCAGGTAGTTACTGAGCCTACCAGAGGATATCTCATTTTAGACTTAGTCCTAACTCATTATAGAAACTTGATAAGTGAGTTGGAGGTGGGCGGAGAGTTAGGAAATAGTGACCACAGACCGGTTCGTTTTATCTTAGACTGGGCGGTAACCCGCGAACCAAACCCAGTGTTAGTGCCAGATTTTAGGAGAGCAAATTACGAGGGGCTTCGAAGACACCTTGAAGGGGTAAACTGGGAAAATTTAGGGATTCATGAGGGCCAGAACTGTGGGTTGGAGAGCCAGGAGAACCAGGTAGAAATGTCTTACAGTAATTTAGTTAGCGTAATAGTAGAGGGGCAGGGACAGCATATATCACAGCGAACACTTATAAAAGAAAACAATGACCCTAAGTGGATGACTCGTGGCCTAAAACATGAGATAGGTTTAATGATCGAGGTTTATAGATGGATGAAGGGCTTTAATAAGGGAGATATTCATAAGGTTCTTTTGGTAAGAGAACAGGGTAGGACACGAAGTAATGGGTTTAAACTGGATAAATTCAGATTCAACAGGGACATAGGCAAAAATTGGTTTACTAACAGAGTGGTGGATGAGTGGAACAGGCTGAGCAGTCATGTGTTGAATGCCAATACAAGTCACATTCAAAAATATATTAGATAAATTCATGGACAGTGATGTTAGGTGGAGTTAGATACACGGGAGCCTCGGTTCAAAGGAGCACCCTTGTACAGGTCTACCGGCCTCTTGCAGACTCCTACGTTCTTATGTTCTTATGTTCGTTCGTCTCTCCCTCCCTCACCTGTCCCTCACCTTCCCTTTCCCCCTCTTCCTCCTCCCTCTCCTCGTCCGTTCCTCCCTCTCACACCTCACCCTCCCTTTCTCCTCATCCTCCTTCCTCTTCCTTCTCCCCCTCATCCTCATCCTCCCCAACATCCTACGTTCTTATGTTCTTATTTCCTTGATTTTCTTCCACCTTCTTCCTCCTATTTTTCCATCTCCACCTTGCAGATAGGAGGAGGAGGAGGAGGAGGAGGAGGAGGAGGAGGAGATGGGTCAGGTTAGGTAGGAGTAAATATTTTTAATCTCTCTCTCTCTCTCTCTCTCTCTCTCTCTCTCTCTCTCTCTCTCTCTCTCTCTCAGGTGAAAGTAATTGGGAGGTCTTACATGAGAGAGAGAGAGAGAGAGAGATTTTGTTCATAATTATCTCCATCAGTTTTATTTTTTCTTCTCATCTTTTTCTTCCTTCGCTTCTTCTTCTTCTTCTTCTTCTTCTTCTTCTTCTACTCTTCGTTTTCGTCTCCTTTTTCTCCCTTTTTTTATTTCTTGATTCTTCTACTTCATCATCTTCCTCCTCCTCCTCTTCCTCTCCCTCCTCTTTCTCCTCCTCCTCCTCTTCCTCATCATCATCATCATCATCTTTCATTCTTTTCTCATTCATCGTTTTCTTATTTTTTCTTCCCGTTTCTTCTTTTACTTACGTCATCCTCCTCTTCCTCTTTCTTCTCCTTCTCTTTCTCCTCTTCTTCCTCTTCTTTCTCTTCTCTTCCAAATTTTTTTTTCATTCATCTCATTTTTTCTTTTTTCTTTTACTGACCTCCTCCTCCTCCTCCTCCTCCTCCTCCTCCTCGTGGTTAGTGACGTCACTGGGCCACTCCTAACAAGGGCCCTTAAGAGGCGGTATTCGGCTCGGATAAAAATAACACCGTGAGCCGAGTAGCGCGTCTCAAACCTGATGTTTCTCCGCGGCGAAGATGAGAGAGATAGAGAGATAGAGAGAAGAGAGAGAGAAGAGAAGAGATAATGAAAAAGGGGGAATGAGATAGAGAGATAGGAAATTAAAAGGGAGGAAAGGTCAAATGAGATAGAGATAATGAAAGATAATGGAAGAGAGAAAGAGAGAGAAAAAAGGTTGAAAGAAAGAAAGAGAAAAGAGATAATGGAGAGAGATAGTATTACAGAAAGAAAGAAAGACTAGAAAGAAGAGATAGAAAGGAAAGAGATGATTGAGAAAGAGAATAGGGAGAGAGAGAGAGGAAACAAAACTAGCAAGAAGGGGACGAAAAGAAAGAGAGAAAGAAGAGAAAGAAGAAAGAAGAGACGAGAAGAAAAGAGAAAGAAGAAACAGGAAAGAAAAACAATAACAAAGTAAAGTGGATGAAAACAAAATTGATAAGAGGAGAAAAAGGGGGAAGAAAGAGAACGAAGACAGAAGAAAAGAAAAAAGAATATAGGAAAAAAAACATCCTTGATAAAGAGATATGAGAGAGAGAAAAAGAGAGGAGAGACAGGAAGAGAGATAAAGAAGAGAGAGATAATGGAGGAAGATAGGAGAGAGAGAAAGCGATGAAAGGTTAGTAGATAGAGAGAAGAGGTGATAAAAAGAAGAGCTATGATAATTAAAGAGAGAGAGAGAGAGAGAGAGAGAGAGAGAGAGAGAGAGAGAGAGAGAGAGAGAGAGAGAGAGAGAGAGAGAGAGAGAGAGAGAGAGAGAGAGAGAGAGAGAGAGAGAGAGAAGAGGATAAAGGTCAGAAGAGAAGAAGGGAAGAGAAGAAAAACAATAAAAGAAGAATAGAAAAAATAACAAAGGACAAAGGTAAAGAGGAACATTAAAGAAGATAGACAGAGAGAGAAAGAAGAGACAGAGAAGAGGAGATAATAAAGAGAGGAATAGAAAAGAATTAAAACAGAAGAAAAAAACAAAGAAAGAAAGAAATAGAAACGAAATCAAACAATAATTAGACAAAGAAATAAGAGAAGAAGAAGGAGGAGGAGGAGAAAGAGGAGAAGGAGGAAGAAGAGAAAGGGAGGAAAACAACCTACCGTTAATAGACACAGAGATAAATGAGGGAGATAAAGAAAGAAGGAATAAAGGAAGGAAGGAAGGAGGGCAGAGAGATGATAAAGATACGGAGAGACAGAGATAGAGTGAGAGATAAGGAGAACAAAGAGATGCGAGAACAAAGAAAGGGAGATAGGGAAACGAAGTGATAAAGAGATAACGAACATGGAAGAGGAAAATGACTTGCTAATGAGAGAGAAAGAGAGAAACAGACATAGGGGTGATAAAGGAAGGGAATGGCAACAGGATGTGATAATAAGAGAAAAAGAAAATACAATATTGCAGTGAATGAGAAGATAAATGGAGAATGAAATAATTAATAACACGCATTAAGGAATAGGGGAAATGAGTAATGAGAGGGAGAGAAAGGAAGAGAGGAAGAAGAGGAGGAGGAGGAGGAGAAGAGGGAAAAGAGAACTACTAAATAAAAGTGAGAAATACAGAAATAGACAATAAAAAATAGAGAAACAGATAAGAAAGAAGAATTAAAAGCGAAAATATGATAAAAGAAATGAAAGGAAAGAAAGAAAATGGGAGGAGGAGGAAGAGTGAATGATTTGATAAAGGAAGGAATAGGGAAACAGGCAATAAAGGAGAATATAAGAGAAATACAGAGAAGAAAGAAGGAGGTAAGATAAAATATGATAAAAGAAGAAGATGAAAGAAAAAAATAGAGAGATGAAAGATACATGAAGAGAGAAAGGGAAAGTTAGATTGAGAGAGAGAAAGGATGAGAAAGGAAGCGAAAGGAGGAGAAAGAGAGAAAGGAAGAGAAAGAACAAATAAACAAAATAATCCAAATATTTACTTAGAGAATATCAGAGTTAAGAAGAAAAAAGATAGAGAAAATAATAAAAAAAGGAGGAGGAAGAAGAGAAGGAGTAAGAGGGAGAAAACAAAAGAAGAGAGAGGAAAGAGGAGGGAAAGAGAGAGAGAGAGAGAGAGATTCCATTTTCTCTCCTTTATCGTTTGAAAATAATAAAGAATAAAAAAAATTAGTTATCGTAGTCTATCCTTATTCCTCATTCGCGAAAGAGGAAATAGGAAGAAAAAATTATTACCTGTTGTGTGTTCCATCATTTTCTCTTAACGGAAAAGGAGGAGGAGGAAGAGGAGGAAGAATAGTTATCACAGTTTTCCCTATTCCTCTTTCGTACGGAAGGTGAATGGGATGGATGGAGGAAAGGAGGAAATAAGGAAAGAATGAAGGAAGGAAGGTAGGAAGGAAGGAAAAGAAGGATGGAAGGAATAGAAAAAGTGTCAATAAAGATGAAAGAAAAGGAAGAAGAAAAAACTGATAAAATGTAAATAGGAAACCAAATTAACGAAGAAATATTGAAGAAAATGAAGGAAAAACAAGAAAAAAAGAAAAATGAAAAAGAAATAGAAAAATAGACAAGAAAGAAAGTGAATATAGGAAGAAAAGGAGGGAGGAAAATTTTAATGATGGAAAGAGAAAAAGAAAAAGAATAAGAGAAGAAGAGGAGTAATACACATTGGAACAAGGAAGTAAATGAAAATAGAAAGAAAAGAAGAAAGAGAAAACTAACAAGACAAATGTAAAGAGCTGAAGAAAAGAGAGGAAGAAAAATAAATAGTTAGAGAAGTGGAAGTTAAAAAGAAAAATTGGTCAAGCATTAAACACATTATTCTGTCCCTTCGTTATTTCCTCCTTTCCCTTTTTCTTCATTTATTTTCTTCTCTTATTTCCTTCTCTCTTTCCTTCTCTCTTTCTTCATTTTTTTTCTTTTTCCTTCTTTTCCTTCTTAATGCTTTCCTCTTTTTCCTTCCCTTTTCATGTTCTTCCATCCTCACATGCTTTTCCTTTTCCTTAATGCTTTCCTTTTTTTCTTGTTTTTTTTCTTTCTTCTTTTCAATCTTCTTTCTTCTTTACATTTCCTACCTCCTTTCTTTCCTAATTTTCTCCTTCTTTTCTTTCTTTTCCTTTTTAATACTTTCCTTCTTCCTGTCTTCTTTCTTCTTTTCTTTTCCTTCTTCCGTTCCTACTTTTTCTTCAATTCCTTTCTTCCTTAGGTAAAAAAAATATATATATATATATATATATATATATATATATATATATATATATATATATATATATATATATATATATATATATATATATATATATATATATATATATATATATATATATATATATATATATATATATATATATATATATATATATATATATATATATATATATATATATATATATATATATATATATATATAAAAGAAAAGAAAAGGTGTTGAGGGCGTGAAAATCTACGGCATTATCAACAAACATATAACTATCATGTAATTTCGTGTCTATGTCCACAATAAACTTTAATCAAACACATAAATTCACAAATGAAGATGCATGTTAGGTTATAAAAGTCTACGGATACGTCTATCCACGCTTAACTACCTAATGTGAAAACGGATGTGCATTCCTTAAGCTCGTAAACTAAAATAATATACAAAGAAAGGAATAGTTATGAGAATTTATCGGTTGCAAAAGTCTTAGGAGAGATTTAAGCACATTTCACTACCTTCCCTTTCACATATTACAAGCTCTCCCTTCCTACCTTCATTATTTACCTCAAACACTAAACGTAGAAAGAAAACAATATTGTGAGAATGTATCGGTTGCAAAAAGTCTTAGTTGAGGTCCAGCCATATTTCACTACCTTATGTTTCCCATATTACAAGCTCTCCCTTCCTAGGCCATTCCTTCTACTATTTTCTTCATAATCTAAAGCAATATACGAAGAAATGAAAAGAGTGTAAATTTCTCGGTTTCAAAAGTCTAAGGTGAGGTCAAGCCACATTTCACTACCTTCCCTTCCCCATATTACAAGCTCTCCCTTCCAAGGCCATTCCTTTTACTGTTTACCTCATAAGCTGAAATAGTATACAAAGAAATGAAAAGTGTGCCTGAATTTCTCGGTTGAAGAAGTCTTAGGTGAGGTCAAGCCACATTTCACTACCTTCCCTTTCCCATATTACAAGCTCTCCTTTCCTAGGCCATTCTTTTTGCAATTTACTTCATGAGCTGAAATACTATACAAATAAATGAAAAGTGTGCGTGAATTTCTCTGTTGCAGAAGTCTTAGGTGAGGTAAAGCCACATTTCACTACCTTCCCCATATTACAAGCTCTCCCTTCCTAGAGCATTTCCTATTTCCCTCATAATTTAGACTAATATACAGAGAAAAGAGAAATAATTGAATTTATAAGCTACAAAAGTCTTAGGTGAGATTTACCCATATTTCTCTGTCTTCCCTTCCCCATATTACAAGCTCTCCCTTCTTAGCCCATTCCCTTTATTATTTACCTCATAACCTAAATAAAACTATGAAGTCGACTTATATATTGAAGAAAGGAAAGGAAACAACAAGAGAAAGGAAAAGATAAAATATGATAAGAATAAGTATGAGAAAAAAGTGAAGGATGTAAATATTTTTAGTAATGGAATAAATATGAAGCGAAAAATATAAGAAAAAAAGGAATTGGAAGTATCAAAATAAGTAGAAATTAAAGAAAAAGAACAGAATGGAAGAAGAGAGAGAGAGAGAGAGAGAGAGAGAGAGAGAGAGAGAGAGAGAGAGAGAGAGAGAGAGAGAGGGGCATCGGTTTGTTGACGTGAAGAACAAGGGGATGGGAGGAAACAAGTCTAATTGAGATATTTGAGACGAAGGAGGAAAGAGAGAGAGAGAGAGAGAGA
>NC_066558.1:7286779-7311779 GCF_024679095.1 Eriocheir sinensis
AGAAAAAAAAAAAGAAAGGAAGAAAGAGGAAGAAAAGGAAAAGAAAAACATTAATTAATAGAGAGGAGGAAGAGAAAGAGAACCAAACAAACAGAAACTGGAGACGGAAGGAAGGAGGAAAAGAAAGAGGAAGAAGGAGAATAAAGAGGAAGAAGAGGAAGAAGAAGACGGAATGAGAGCGAGAGAAAGAGAAAGAAAGACACAAACAGAAAAAACAAAGATATATAATGAGAGAGAGAGAGAGAGAGAGAGAGAGAAAACAATAGAAGTGGAACAGGAAGAGGAAGAAGAAGATGAAAACAAAGACAGAGATAGAGAGAGATGGAAACAATAGAGCGGAAGAGAAAGAGGAAGGAAGAGGAAGGAAGAAAGAGGATGCGGAAGAGGAAGACGAGGAAGAAGACACAATGAGAGAGAGAGAGAGAGAAAAAAACACACACACACACACACACACACACACACACACACACACACACACACACACACACACACACACACACAGACAAAAACAGTACCTTCATTAGACCAAGAATAGGCTGCAATCAATTTTCTGCCATCTATTATCAGCGAACCGTCCGGCCTCAGAGCTCCAGTTATGACCCTATTAAATCAACACATGTTTTTATATAGAGAGTAACGTGCCATACCTCCGTTGAATACACTGACTAGAGGAAGAGGAAGAGGAGGAAGACGATGAGGAAGAGGAAGAGGTGAAAGTGGAGGAAGTACAGTAGGAAGAGGAAGACGAAGAGGACGCAGATTAGAAGAAGGAGATTGAAATAAAGCTTAAAATTAGGATGAAAAAGAAGAGGAAATGGAAAACAATAAAATAAGAAGAATAAGAAGGAGAGTGTAAATAAAGTAGAAAACAAGAATTGAAAAAGGAGAAAAGTAGATGGAGCTTAATGTGGAAGATGAGGAAAAGAAGAACAGGAAAAAGAGGAGGGCTAGGAAGAAGGAATATAAAAAAAGGAAGATGAGAAAGAAGAAGAAAAGGAGGTGGTGAAGAAAGGAAGAACAGGGACGATCAAGAGGAGGAAAAAGAGAAAGAAATGAATTGGAAAAGGAAAAGGATACAGAGGAAGAGCGATGATGAAGAAGAGGAAGATATAGAGGTAAAAAGAAGAGATAGAGATGAAAACTAAAACGAAAATAAGGAGAAGGAGGAGGAGGAGAAAAATAACAATATGAATAGGTTAAAGAAAGAAGCAGAAAAAATAAAGACATAAGAATTAAACGAAAGAGAGTGAAAGAAGAAATAGGAGAATAAAAACTGTCGCGTGCGAGTAAGAATGAGGAAGAGGAGGAGAAGAATAAAGAGGAAGAGGGGAAGAGGAAAAAAGAGAAATAAAAATTAACATAATGGAATTCCCCCTTCAGCATGGCTCCCGAGGGCACACACACACACACACACACACACACACACACACACACACACACACACACACACACACACACACACACACACTCCGTAGGGGGCTATCTCTCTCTCTTTGTGTGTGTGTGTGTGTGTGTGTGTGTGTGTGTGTGTGTGTGTGTGTGTGTGTGTGTGTGTGTGTGTGTGTGTGTGTGTGTGTGTGTGTGTATTCCAGACACTCGAATGAAATGCCTATATGATTTAATTTGCGATGTTTTTTTTATTTATTTTTTTATTTTTTAGATTTCACCGAATTTTAATGTTTTTTTGTTACCAACTAAAAATAATATCTTCCTTTTCTTCCTCCCTTTCTTCCTGTTATTTTTTTACTTTTCCTTATTCTCCTCCTGCATCTTCTCTTCTTCCTTCTCCTCTTCTCTCCCTCTTATTCTTATTCTCACTTATTCCTCTTCTTTCCTTCCATCACACTTCTCTTTTATTTTTTTCTTCTCTCTCCTATTTCTTCCCCACTTCTCTCAGCTTCTCTCCTCTCCTCTTTCTCTTTCTATTCTTTTCTCACTTCCCTTTTTATCCTTCTCTCTTGTTTCTCTCCGGTATTTCATTCCCACTTTCCCTCTCTATCATTCTCTCCTATTCCTGTCCTATTCTTTTCCTACTTTTCATTTTTCTCTTCTCCTCTTTCTCTCCTATTCTCTCTCACTTCTCTTTTTTTATTTTCCTCTCAAGTTCCTCTAATTTTACTTGCACTGTCAGTTGTCTTTCTTATTTCCTCCTCTTCTATTTCTCTCTTTTCTAATATTTTCTCTTTTCTCTTTTCTCTGTTTATTCTCCTGTCCTGTCTCTCTCATTCTTTCCTCACCTCTCTTTTCTCCTCTCCTCTTTCTCTTCCTTTCTTTCTTACTCCTCTTTTCATTCCTCATTCGTGTTTGTCTTTTCCCTCTCACTTTCACGCACTCACTCTCCCTCTCTTTTTCTTTCCAGGTAAGTGTCCTCCAAGCGGTGTTTTCTGCTCAGGTGAAGCGCTCCCGGTGGCCACGTAAGCTAAGCCAGGTGTTGCACAGGTAAGTGAGGCTCGTAATGACGCACCTGTTCAATTTTGTCATCAGGTAAATCAGGTAAAGGCTTCCCTCCTTCGACACTAAGTTTTTTTTTTATACCTGTTTGTGTGTGTGTATGGGGGGGGGGGGGTTGTGTTTGTGTGTGTGTGTGTGTGTGTGTGTGTGTGTGTGTGTGTGTGTGTGTGTGTGTGTGTGTGTGTGTGTGTGTGTGTTTTCATCTCTTCTATTTCTCCTTCCTTCTACTTTTCTTTCTTTTCCTCCTTTCATTTTTTTTCTTTTCCTCTTCCTTCTTTTCTTTCTCTCCCTCCTCCTCTATTTTTCTCTTCCTCCTCCTCTTCTTCTTTCTCTCCATCTTCTTCCTTTTCTTTCTCTTCCTCCTCCTCTTCTTCTTTTTCTTCCTCCTTCTCCTCTTTTTCTCTTCCTCCTCTTTTTCTTTCTCTTCCTTTTCTTTCTCTTCCTCCTCCTCTTCTTCTTTTTCTTCCTCCTTCTCCTCTTTTTCTCTTCCTCCTCTTTTTCTTTCTCTTCCTCTTCTTCCTTTTCTTTCTCTTCCTCCTCCTCTTCTTCTTTTTCTTCCTCCTTCTCCTCTTTTTCTCTTCCTCCTCTTCTTCTTTCTCTTCCTCTTCTTCCTTTTCTTTCTCTTCCCCCTTCTCCTCTTTTTCTCTTCCTCCTCTTTTTCTTTCTCTTTCTCTTCTTCCTTTTCTTTCTCTTCCTCCTCCTCTTCTTTTTTTCTTCCTCCTCCTCTCTTTTCTCTTCCTCCTCTTTTCTTTCTCTTCCTCCTCCTCTTCTTCTTTTTCTTCCTCCTTCTCCTCTTTTTCTCTTCCTCTTCTTCTTCTTTCTCTTCCTCTTCTTCCTTTTCTTTCTCTTCTTCCTCCTCTTTCATATCCTGATCTTTCTATTCATGTTCGTATTCCTCTTCCTCCTCCTCCTCTTCTTTCTCTTTATCTCCTCCTTCATTCCTTCCTTATCTTACTCGTTTTCCTCCTCCTCCTCCTCTTCCTTCTTTTCTTCCTCCTCCTCATCATCTTCTTACATCTTCCTCCTCCTCCTTTTCCTCCTCCTCTTGTTCTAGTTCTTATTCTTCTCAATTCATTTTCCTCCTCCTCCTCCTCCTCCTCTACCTACTCAAATTCTGCCCACCTCAAAAAACAAAACAAAAACTAAAAAATTACATCAATTTTCTCAATTTTACGATAATGATGAAGTTTTTGTTTTTACTTCGTTGTCGTTTACGTTATACTAATTTTTCGTGTGTGTGTGTGTGTGTGTGTGTGTGTGTGTGTGTGGCCGAAAATTAGCGAAATCACCCCACGCTATACGAATGACCACTTACGTATAACGAAGTGAGAATGGAAAGGGAGAGAAAAAAAAGAGAGAAAAAAAGAGAGAAAATAAAGAGAAAATAAAAGAGAGAAAAGAGTGATTGCGTGCGAGTGCTTGACGGCCTCTTAAAATTAATCTAAATTCGGAACACACACACACACACACACACACACACACACACACACACACACACACACACACACACACACACACACACATAGATAAATAGAATGATAAATAGATAGAAAGGCATAGACAGATAAATAAAGAGATAGATAGATAAATAAGACAAAATTAATGTATAGAAAAAAAATATTGAATGAAAAAAAGGTAAAAATTGTATAAGAAAGAAACACACACACACACACACACACACACACACACACACACACACACACACACACACACACACACACACACACACACACACACACATAGATAAAGAGAAAGATAAATAGATAGAAAGGCATAGATAGATAAATAGAGAGATAGATAGGACAAAAATAATGTAAAGAAAGAAAATATTGAATGAAAAAAAAGGTAGAAATTGTATGGGAAAGAAACACACACACACACACACACACACACACACACACACACACACACACACACACACACACACACACACACACACACACACACACACACACACACATACATTATCTTTTACAGCTGAACATGAAAGAAAAAATATTGGAAGTAAAGGAGAACGGTGACATAACATAACATAACATAACATAACATACAAACTTCACCTTTTTTTCTTCTTATTATTATTACGAACTGTGCCACCTATATTACCTCCCCCTCCCCCGCCCCCCTTACCTGTCATCTACCTGTAATCACGCCGGACAGTGTTGCCAATTCTCTCTCTCTCTGCTGTTTGTGAGTGCCGTTGGTAATAATGTTGCAATAGTTCGTGTAATGGAAGTTGAGTTGGCATTATATTTAAGAGAGAGAGAGAGAGAGAGAGAGAGACTGTACCCTTCTTACTTACGCTAATTTGATTTTACATTGCAATCACACCCCACCCTACCCCCTTTTCTCTCTCTCTCTCTCTCTCTCTCTCTCTCTCTCTCTCTCTCTCTCTCTCTCTCTCTCTCTCTCTCTCTCTCTCTCTCTCTCTCTCTCTCTGTCTATTTCTATTTTCGTACCATTGTCTATCTGTATCTCTCTCTCTCTCTCTCTCTCTCTCTCTCTCTCTCTCTCTCTCTCTCTCTCTCTCTCTCTCTCTCTCTCTCTCTCTCTCTCATACGTTACGAGGTGAAGAAAAAAAATATACCATGATGACAACTGGTGGTCTGATATCATATGCTTTGTCCATTAGGGTCCGGTAGTGTGTTCGAGCCCCAGGGAATAAGCGAGAGAGAGAGAGAGAGAGAGAGAGAGAGAGAGAGAACGTAACCTAAACCAATATAAGTACAACAGAAAGAAAAAGAAATGCTAAAAAAAAAAGAATGAATTAGAGAGAGAGAAGAAGAGAAAGAAGATAATAAGAGAAGAGGGAGAAAAACAGAAGGAAGAAGAGGGAGGTAGAGGAGAAATGGAAGGAAAGAAGGAGAAAGTAAGAGGAAGGAAAAAGGAGAGGGAAGAGGAAGAAGAGGAGAGAAGGGTGAGAGAATAAGGAGGAGGAGGAGGAAAGGAAAAGAGATTAAGAGTAGAAGAACGAAAAAGGGAGAAGGAATAGGTGGAGAAATAGGAAGAGGGAAGGAGGAGGAGGAGGAGGAGGAGGAAGGGGAGGAGGAGGAAAGGTAAAGGAAGGAAGGAGGGAGGAGGAAAGGGGGGAGGGAGGGGGAGGGGGGGCATCAAATGGTATAAGTAATCGTTCAAATTTCGATCATGTAATTGTTGAGCGCCTGATGACGTCATGCGTGTGTGTGTGTGTGTGTGTGTGTGTGTGTGTGTGTGTGTGTGTGTGTGTGTGTGTGTGTGTGTGCGTTTTGCTTCTTCATACACGTTCTCATATTTCTTTCTTTCTTTGGTTTTCTTTATTTTCTTTTTCCTTTTCTTTCTTCGTTTCCTTTCCTCTTCTTACTTCCTTTTCTTCTTTTGCTTTCTTTTGGAGGTATTTTTCTCTTTTTTTCCTTTCCTCCTCCTCCTCTCTCTCTCTCTCTCTCTCTCTCTCTCTCTCTCTCTCTCTCTCTCTCTCTCTCTCTCTCTCTCTCTCTCTCTCTCTCTCTCTCTCTCGCTTATTATCTCACTTTCTTTCTCTTTTGTAAATATATTGAGAGAGAGAGAGTAGATTAGAGAGAGAGAGGTATTATTAATTTTCTCTTCCTCTTTCTCTCCTCCTCCTCCTCCTCCTCCTCCTCCTTATTCCCTCGAGTAAGACAGGACTTTTAAACACTGGAAAATAGGTCAGGAGGAAGAAGAAGAAGAAGAGGAAGAAGAAGAAGAAGAAGAAGAAGAGGAAGATAAAGAAGGAAAAGAAATGACGCAAAAATTATGAGAGAGAGAGAGAGAGAGGCTTTGTTTTCCTCAGGGTCCGTAGGAGAGAGAGAGAGAGAGAGAGAGTTATTTTTCACTTATCTTCCTCTCTGTCCTAATATTCTTCCTTGCTTCCTCTCTTCCTTCTTCCTTCTCTTCTTCTTCCTCTCCTCTATTCCTTTCTTCTTTCTTCTTCTTTTTCTTTCTTTGTTTCCTCTTTCATTTCCATTTATTTTATTTTCTCTCTTCTTCTTTCCTTCCTTCCTTCCTTCCTTCCTTCCTTCCTTCCATTCCTTCATTCCTGTATTCCTTTTTTTCTTTCTCTCCCTTCTTTCTCCTTTTCTTCATCTTCATTTCTTTTTCCTTCTTTCTCTCCTCTTTTTCTCTCTTCCTTTGTTTCCTGTATTCCTTCTTCTTTCTCTCCATCCTTTAATCTCTCCTCCTCCTTCTTCTTTTCCGTCTTTCTCCTCATTTTCCTCCTTTTCCTTCCTCTCCTCTTCGCTTCCTCTTCACCTTTCTTCATTTTCCTCTTTCCTTCTACATCCTTTTTCTCTTTCATCTCCTCCTCCTCCTCCTCCTCCCATTCATCCATTTTTCCTTTCTTACTAACTTTCAATTCTCCTTCCTCCTTTCATTCGCAAATTCACTTACACACATGGAGGTATAAAGGGTTGAGACGCCCACAGCCCCGAGCGCGCTGTACTGGTGAGTGAAGCCAGTTTTCGTGGTCTCAGCTGTCAAATCGGCCGCTATATTGTTCAAGCCGTGAGGTACTAATACGAGGGTGGAGCGCGCCTAACATGGAGCCCGCTTGTCCGTGGAGTGACTGCTGGTTGCGCTACACTGGACAAAATTACTCCCATTCTTATACCTGACACAGTCTATGAATCAGCTTCGTAATTTAGTACTGAAAATATACTGTAACAGGTAAGAAAATACTATACATGACATCCAAGAAGCGACAATCGTAAGCGGCAAGCATGTACTGCCAGTCTGCCACACGAACCCTCATGAACTGTCACACGCGGACACTTGGTCTGGCCGGCCGCTCATGGAGGTACATCCATGTGGCCACTCCTCTCCGGCTTGAACAATATAGCCGAATGACAGTTTAGTGGCTTCAAACCGCGAGACTCCATGCCCCCCCCCTGCTTACACACATATTCCTGTCTATTCCTTCCTCCTCCTCCTCCTCCTCCTCCTCTTCCTTCTTCTACACTAACATATTTATCTCCGTATTTCCTCATCCTCCACCTCCTCTTCTTCTTTCTCCTCTTATTTATTCTTCTTTTATTCTTCCTCCTCCTCCTCCTTTTCCTATCTTTTTTATTCTTCTTCCTCTCATTAATTTCTCCATATCGTTCTTCTTCCTACTTTTCATTTCTTCCTTCATCTCCCGTTCGTCTCACTCCTCCTCCTCCTCCTCCTCCTCCTCCTCCTCCTCCTCCTCCATTATTCGTTGTAGTAAATGGCGCGCAAAATAGGACGTGTGTGTGTGTGTGTGTGTTCATATTTGGTGGGCCTTGAAAGCTGCAAACCAAGCAAGAAACACACACACACACACACACACACACACACACACACACACACACACACACACACACACACACACACACACACACACACACACACACACACACACACACACACTCACACTTGCAGAAATATCCCTTAATTGTGTGGCTAAATTTATCGTGTCTAGTCTGTTTGTCTGTGTGTGTGTGTGTGTGTGTGTGTGTGTGTTGCTCAGTCGCAATTAGATAATAGGCAAGAGAGAGAGAGAGAGAGAGAGAGAGAGAGAGAGAGAGAGAGAGAGAGAGAGAGAGAGAGAGCGCGAAACACACCGAGAGAGACAAAGAAAGTAAACGACAGTGACATCAATAAAGAGAGAGAGAGAGAGAGAGAGAGAGAGAGAGAGAGAGGAATACAGATAGACAATGATACGAGAATAGAGATAGACATAGAGAGAGAGAGAGAGAGAGAGAGAGAGAGAGAGAGAGAGAGAGAGAGAGAGAGAGGAATACAGATAGACAATGATACGAGAATAGAGATAGACTTAGAGAGAGAGAGAGAGAGGTAAGCAGGGAGAGGTTCAAGCCGCCGTAAGGTCAAAGGTCAGCGTGGGTGGAGACTTACCTCTTTCATATTTTCTATTGACCTAGGAGACTACCCTCTCTCTCTCTCTCTCTCTCTCTCTCTCGAACGGGGGTAAAAATTTGAGAGATTTACAAATAGTCATTAGCGGAAGTCGGAGGAGGAGATGGAGGAGAAATGGAGGAAATGGAGAGTTTATACGAGACGGAGGAGGAGGAAGAGGAGGAGGAGGAGGAGGAGGGGGAGGAGGAGGAGGAGGAGGTAGTGGTGGTTGATTAAGTGAAAGACGGGAGAGAAATAGATTGCAAGAGAGAGAGAGTGTCCACCTGTCCATCAAGGTAATATCCCACAGGTAAGACTGGGAATGAGAGAATATGTGAGAAGTGAGTATTTCAATCATTTTTTTGGGGGGGGGGTTGTCAATGGCGAGGGGAGACTATTATTTTTTTTCTTTTTTTCTGTCCATGGCGTTGTGTAATTATTGTTGTATAATTATCATTTTTTCTTTTTGTTCTGTCTATGGCGAGGGAAGACTATCATTTTTTTTCTTTTTTTCTGTCCATGGCGTTGTATAATTATTGTTGTATAATTATCTTTTTTTTTTCTTTTTGTTCTGTCTATGGCGAGGGGAGACTTATTTTTTTTCTGTCCATGGCGTTGTATAATTATTGTTGTATAATTATCATTTTTTCTTTTTGTTCTGTCTATGGCGAGGGAAGACTATTATTTTTTTTCTTTTTTTCTGTCCATGGCGTTGTATAATTATTGTTGTATTATTTTCATTTTTTTTCTTTTTGTTCTGTCTATGGCGAGGGGAGATTATTATTTTTTTTCTGTCCATCTCGTTGTATAATTATTGTTGTATAATTATCATTTTTTCTTTTTGTTCTGTCTATGGCGAGGGAAGACTATTATTTTTTTTTCTGTCCACTGCGTTGTTTAATTATTGTTGTATAATTATCATTTTTTTATTTTTGTTCTGTCTATGGCGAGGGGAGACTTTCTTAGTGGTTCCTTTTCTCTTCATCATTATTTACATAGTTTTGTTTAATTTCTTTCACCATATCTTCATTATCTTCACCATTTTCTGCAGTGTTTAAAAATTATTACCATTTTTAACCATTGTCTTTTTTATCACATTTTTTTCCCTTATACTCTTCATCCTTATCGTCATAGTTTTGTTTAATTTCTTTCACCATATCTTCATTATCTTCACCATTTTCTGCAGTGTTTAAAAATTATTACCATTTTTAACCATTGTCTTTTTTATCACATTTTTTTCCGTTATACTCTTCATCCTTATCGTCATAGTTTTGTTTAATTTCTTTCACCATATCTTCATTATCTTTACCATTTTCTGCAGTGTTTAAAAATTATCACCATTTTTAACCATTGTCTTTTTTATCACATTTTTTTCCCTTATACTCTTCATCCTTATCGTCATAGTTTTGTTTAATTTCTTTCACTATATCTTCCTTACCTTCACTATTTTCTGCAGTGTTTCATCATTATCACCATCATAACCGCTATCCTTATCATCACATTCATCACAAATAGCATGAGAGGAAAGGTAGGAGGGAGAGAAAAAAGAAGATGTAGGATTAAAAGGAGGGAAGGAGAGGAGGAGGAGGAGGAGGAGGAGGAGGAGCAATAATCACCATCTTCACCATTTTTAAGCCGCTTTTCACCCACGTCCATTATTATCACCATTTATTTACCATTTCTCTTGTTTTTGCGTTATTTTTTCCAGCCATTATCCTCGCCGTCATTTTTATACCATTTCTCTCCTTTTCTGCGTTATTTTTTCCAGCCATTATCCTCGCCGTCATTTTTATACCATTTCTCTCCTTTTCTGCGTTATTTTTTCCAGCCATTATCTTCCCCGTCATTTTTTATACCATTTCTCTCATTTTCTTCGTTATTTTCCCAGCCATTATCTTCCCCGTCATTTTTATTTATCATTTCTCTCCTTTTTTCGTTATTTTTCCGGCCATTATCTTCCCCGTCATTTTTATACCATTTCTCTCCTTTTTTCGTTATTTTTCCGGCCATTATCTTCCCCGTCATTTTTATACCATTTCTCTCCTTTTCTGCGCTATTTTTTCCTGCCATTATCTTCGCCGTCATTTTTTTTAACATTTCTCTCCTTTTTTCGTTATTTTTCCGGCCATTATCTTCCCCGTCATTTTTATTAACATTTCTCTCCTTTTTTTCGTTATTTATTCCAAACATTTTTTCCCCGTCATTTTTTTTACCATCTCTCTCCTTTTTGCGTTATTTTTTCCAGCCATTATCCTCGCCGTCATTTTTCCTCCACCATCGTCGTCGGTTCTAAATCCATTACTCCGCCGCTTCTGGGAACGTCAATTATTCTTTTTACAATGCTAATGAGCGCTGGCGAGGCTGTTCAGAGGCTTATTATTGTATTCACCGGACCAGCCTTCATTTGTAGTGCTGATGTGTGGAATAATCTACTCTTGATGTTGTTGTTGTTGTTGTTGTTGTTGTTGTTTATATTTACCGTGAAAATCCATTTGCTTCATCTGTTGTGTTGGATCTCTCTCTTTCTCTCTCTCTCTCTATCTATTTATATTTGCGTTTTTCTCTTGTTTCTTATCATCTATCTCTTTCTCTTTCTTTGTTATGTTTTCTTCGTTTTATTTTTCGGGTTTATTGTACGTGTCTGTTTGCGTGTGGGTGGGTGTGTACGTGTGTGTGTGTGTGTGTGTGTGTGTGTGTGTGTGTGTGTGTGTGTGTGTGCAGATTAATAAAGATAGATAGATAGATAGATGGATAGATAGATAGATAGATAGATAGATAGATAGACAGACAGACAGATAGACAGATAGATAGATAGATAGATATTTGGTTTTATCATGTATACTTTCACATATGTATAGTGCTTATGTATGAGTGTATGTATGAATAGAAAAAAAACATACATAAATAGACAAGATACATATTAATTTCATGTTCTTCATCTATTCATATATACATAAAACCTGTGTCCGTCTGTCAATGTATGTATGTATGTATGTATGTATGTATGTATGTATGTATGTTCGTATGTCTGTATCCATCTCATTCGTGTCTCTCTTGTAAACAGAATCCTTACAAGCGAAGGAGGAGGAGGAGGAGGAGGAGGAGGAGGAGGAGGAGGAGGGAGGAGCAGCCACCATTGAAGAACACGCAAAAAGAGCAAAGGGAGGAGTAGGAGGAGGAGGAGAAGGAGGAGGAGGAGGAGGAGGAGGAGGTGGAGGAAGAGGAGGAGGAGGAGGAGGAAGATGAGGAGGAAGAGAAAAGCGTTGAAGGAAGAGGAAAATAGGAAGGAAAACAGAAGGAAGAGAAACGAGGTAGAGGAGAAAAGGAAGAAGGAAGGAAGAGAAGGAGGAAGGACACGAGGGAGAGAAAAAGGAGGACGTAGAAGAAATAGGAGAAGAGGAAGAGGAGGAAAGAAGAAGACGAGATTTAGATTAGAAGAACGAAAAAGGGAGAAGGAAAAATGGGATAAATAGGAAGAGGGGAGGAGGAGGAGGAGGAGGAGGAGGACAAAAAGGACGAAAAGAAAGACAGGTATTAGGGAGATAGGAAAGGAAAGAGGAAGAGGAGGAGGAGGAGGAGGAGGAGGAGGAGGAGAGCTTTATCTTCCTCCCACGCCCTTCTCTCAAAGTTAACGTCAATGAAGATTACCAGAAGATCGGTGAGAGGAGGAGGAGGAGGAGGAGGAGGAAGGGGAGGAGGAGGAGGAGGAGGAGGAGGAGGAGGAGGAGGAAAACAAGGACGAAGTGAGGAAGACCAATACTTTTTGTACGTCTCTCTCTCTCTCTCTCTCTCTCTCTCTCTCTCTCTCTCTCTCTCTCTCTCTCTCTCTCTCTCTCTCTCTCTCTCTCTCTCTCTCTCTTCTTCTTCTTTTCTTCTCTCTTCTTCTTCTTCTTACTCTTCTTCTTCCTCTTCCTCTTCTTCTTCTTCTTCCTCTTCTTCTTCTCTTCTCTCTTCTTCTTCATTTTCAAAGTACTCATATTTTGTCGAGTTTATTTATTTTCATTTTTATATTTTCTCGACTTTATTTGTGGCAAGTTTTATATATTTTTTTTTCCATTTCCTGACCATATTCGCATTTTTTCACTCTGGATTTATTTTCATTTTTTTTCACCTCTAAACTTCTGACCTTTTTCATGTTTCTGTTAGATATATATTTTTTTTCATCTACGGACTTTCTTTTTTTATTCCATTTATTTTTTCCACTTCTCTTTATTTTCGTTATTTAGATTTTCTGTCTTTCACTTCGTCTATTTTTATCATTGTTTTATTTATCTTTTTTTCTATTATTGCTATTGTTTATTTTTATTTCTATTTGTTTTTCTATTGTTCCCATTTTTTCTTCTTTTTTCCTATACGTGAAATAATAAAAATAATAAAACAAAAACAAAAGAAAGGCAAGAGAAATAGGAAAGAGAGAGAGAAGAGAAGAGAAGAGAAGAGAAGAGAAGAGAAAAGAAAGGAAAAGATTGGAGAGAAAGTAAAGAGAAAAACGGAAAAAATGAAGAGAAGAAATTTTAAAAGAGAAAAAAAGGGAAAATAAAAAAATATATAAATGAGAGAGAGAGAGAGAGAGAGTGAAAAAAAAGAGAGAGAGGGGATTTGATCTTCCTATGTAGCGGATTCGATTCCCCTGGCGCCGATCGTGTGTCCGTTCCGATTCTCCCTTGTCTTATTCTGCTCTCAATCCCCTTCTTTTTTTGTCTTCTTTTATCTCTCTTCCTCTTTCTGGGCCCGTTTTTTTCTTTTTTCTTCTTCCATCTCCCATTCGTCTTGATATGTCACTGTTTCCTCCGCCTCTTCTTCCTATTTTCTTTTTTCTTTATTTTCTTTTATCTGTTTTTGTTTAGTTTTCTTTGTTTTTATCTTGTTTCGTGTTTTTTCTTCACTATTTCTTCGGTTTGTGTTTTTCCTTCCTTTCTTTCGTTCGCTTTTTTTTCTTTCTTTTGTATTTTATCTATATGTTTTCATTTGTTTTGTTTTTCTTCATTGTCTTCCTTTTATCTTCTTTAATTCGCTGTTTCTTTTTTTCTTCTTAATTGTCTTCTTTGGTTGGCGTTTCCTCTCGTTCGCTTTCTTCTTTCTTACTTTTATCTTCTCTCTATATATATCTTCTTTATTTTCTTATGTTTGTTTTCGTGTTGTGTTGTTTTGTATTGTTTATTTGTGTTCATTGTTTTGCTTCAGGTGTTGCGTTAGTGTTTTTCTTCAATTTTGTGTTCTAGAATATCTCTTTGTCTTTGTGTTGAGCATATATGTTGTTTTCCAAGTTTGTGTTGCGTGGTGATATATTCTGATGTTTAGTGTTGCTTACTTGTGTTTCTCGTTTTGTGTGTGATGTTCTCGTATGGAGTATGCATCTCATGTGTGGGGGGGCTCCACTCACACAGCTTTTCTGGACAGAGTGGAAGCTAAGGCTCTTCGTCTCATCAGCTCTCCTCCTCATACTGGTAGTCTTCTACCTCTTAAATTCCGCCGCAATGTTGCCTCTCTTTCTATCTTCTATCGATATTTCCACGCTGACTGCTCTTCTGAACTTGCTAACTGCATGCCTCCCCCTCCCATGGCCCCTGCACTCGACTTTCTACTCATGCTCATCCCTATACTGCCCAAACCCCTTATGCAAGAGTTAACCAGCATCTTCACTCTTTCATCCCTCACGCTGGTAAACTCTGGAACAATCTTCCTTCATCTGTATTTCCTTCTGCCTACGACTTGAACTCTTTCAAGAGGAGGGTATCAGGACACCTCTCCTCCCGTATTTGATCTTACTTTCGGCCACCTCTTTTGTTTCTTTTTTAGGAGCAGCGAGTAGCGGGCTTTTTTTTTATTATTGTTTTCTTTTTTTGTGTGCCCTTGAGCTGCCTCCTTTGTTGTAAAAAAGAAAAAAAAAATCGTGTGTTCCAAATGACCTTTCCCTCCTTGGTGTTGCGGTGTGTTGCGAATCCTTTTTGTTTTCCATGTTCGTGTTTGTCCTGTGTTGCTAAAATTGTACTCCATTCGCTGCCCTGGTGTGGGATTAGTGTTCTCCTTTACTGGTGTGTTGCGGGTGACCTTTTGTGTTGATCTTTAGTGTTGCGGTCTATGTTTTTGTCGGTTTTGTTTTGCTGGATTTGTGTTTATTTACCTGTTTGTGTTGTGCGGTGTTGTGTTCGTGTGTTCTAGATGACCTTTGTGTTTCTTTCTGCTGGTTTTGTGTTGATTTTTGATGTTGTGTTTCATGTTTTGTGTTTCGTGGTGATGTTTTTCGGAGTTAATTCTGTGTTGCTTGATTGTTTTTTTTTATCTTTTCTGGGTTTTGTGTGTTTCTTTTTGTTTTCCAAGTATGTGTTGCGTGGTGATGTTTTTCAGAGTTGTTTTTTGTGTTGCTTGATTGCTTTCCCTTATCTTCTCTGGGGTTTGTGTATTTCTTTTTGTTTTCCAAGTTTGTGTTGCGTGGTGGTGATGTTCTGTAGTGTTACTTGTGTATTGCTAAAAATTGTATTACTTTATGTGTTCTAGTGTTGTATTTGTGTTGTTCTTTACTTTAGTCTTCCATTGTGTTGCACTATGTTTGTTTTCAGTGTTGTTTTCCAAGTTTGTGTTGCGCGATGTTCTTATGTGTTGCTAAAAACTGTATTATTTTAACTGTCCTCGTGTTGTATTGGCGTTCCTTTACTTTGTCTTTCTTTGTGTTACATGATGTTTGTTTTCAGTGTTATTTTCCAAGTTTATATTCCGCGATGTTCTTATGTGTTACTTATGTGTTGCTAAAAGCTGTATTATTTTAACTGTCCTAGTGTTGTATTGGTGTTTACTTTGTCTCTCTTTGTGTTGCATAACGTTTGTCTTTCGTGTTGTTTTCCATGTTTGTCTTTCGTGATGGTATTTTGTGTTTCGTTTGTATTGCTAAGGTGTATTCGTTGCCTCGTTTCGGTGTTGTGTTGGTCTTTATTTACCTTCCTCTGTGTTACATGTTTTGAGTGCCAGTGTTGCTCTAGTCATCCTATGTGTTGTGTTGTGTTTCTGCTGATGTCTTTCCTTTCGTTCTCTGATGTGTAACTACGTGTTGAGTATTTGTGTTTTCCAAGTCTGTGTTGCGCTGTGACGTTTTGCATGTGATTTTTGTTGCTTGTTTTGTGTTTCCTCTCTTGCTTTGGTGTTGTGTGAGTGTTGTCCTTCAGTGGTGTGTTCTAGATGAACTCTCCCTTCTTTGTGTTGCCGTGTGCTGCCTATGTCGTTGTGTCAAATACCAGTGTTGTTTTGTGTTGCTTCTTTTGTGTTTCCTCTTTTGCTTTGGTGTTGTGTGAGTGTTGTCCTCCTATGGTGTGTTCTGGATGACCTTTCCCTTCTTTGTGTTGCCGTGTGTTGCGGTGTGGTGCCTATGTCGTTGTGTCAAATACCAGTGTTGTTTTGTGTTGCTCCTGTTGTCTTTCTCTCCTTTCGTTCTCTGGTGTGATAGGACGTACCAGATTGTGTTGCCAGAATTGTGTTGTGCGGGTGTTACTTTGCGTTGGCTACCAGTGTCGTCGCAATCATCTTAAGTGTTTCATGTGTTGTTTTGTTTTGTGTTGCTGTAGTTGTCTTTCCTTTCGCTCTCTGATGTGTTATAACGTGCTAAATAGGATGGAGTGCCTCCTATTGTCCTTAAAAACTGTGCCTCTGTGCTGTCACCCTGCCTGGTCAAACTCTTTCGCCTCTGCCTGTCAACATCTACCTTTCCTTCTTGCTGGAAGTATGCCTTCACACAGTCTGTACCTAAGAAGGGTGACCGCTCCAATCCCTCAAACTACCGTCCTATTGCTTTACTTTCTTGTCTATCTAAAGCTTTTGAATCAATCCTTAACCGTAAGATTCAAAAGCACCTTTCCACTTCTGACCTTCTATCTGATCGCCAGTATGGGTTCCGCAAGGGCGTTCTACTGGTGATCTCCTGCTCTTAACTGACTCTTGGTCATCCTCTCTTAGCCGTTTCGGTGAAACTTTTGCTATTGCGCTGGACATATCAAAAGCTTTTGATAGGGTCTGGCACAAATCTTCTTTCTAAACTACCCTCCTACGGTTTCTATCCTTCTCTCTGTACCTTTATCTCCAGTTTCCTTTCTGACCGTTCTATTTCTGCCGTGGTAGACGGTCACTGTTCTTCCTAAATCTATTAACAGTGGTGTCCCACAGGGTTCTGTCTATCTCCCACTCTTTTCTGTTGTTCATTGATGATCTTCTTTCCAAAACGAACTGTCCTATCCATTCCTACGCCGATGATTCCACTCTGCATTATTCAACTTCTTTTAATAGAAGACCCACCCTTCAGGAACTTAACGACTCAAGGCTGGGCTGCAGAACGCTTAGCCTCAGACCTTACTATTATTTCCGATTGGGGCAGAAGAACCTGGTGTCCTTCAACGCCTCAAAAACACAGTTTCTCCACCTATCCACTCGACACAATCTTCCAAACAACTATCCCTATTCTTTGACAACACCAGCTATCACCTTCCTCAACACTAAACATCCTCGGTCTATCCTTAACTCAAAATCTCAACTGGAAACTTCATATCTCATCTCTTACTAAATCAGCTTCCTCGAGGCTGGGCGTTCTGTACCGTCTCCGCCAGTTCTTCTCCCCTGCACAGTTGCTGTCCATATACAGGGGCCTTGTCCGCCCTCGTATGGAGTATGCATCTCATGTGTGGGGGCTCCTCACACAGCTCTTCTGGACAGAGTGGAGGCAAGGCTCTTCGTCTCATCAGCTCTCCTCCTCATACTGATAGTCTTCTACCTCTTAAATTCCGCCGCAATGTTGCCTCTCTTTCTATCTTCTATCGATATTTCCTGACTGCTCTTCTGAACTTGCTAACTGCATGCCTCTCCCCTCCTGGCCCGCTGCACTCGACTTTCTACTCATGCTCATCCCTATACTGTCCAAACCCCTTATGCAAGAGTTAACCAGCATCTTCACTCTTTCATCCCTCACGCTGGTAAACTCTGGAACAATCTTCCTTCATCTGTATTTCCTCCTGCCTACGACTTGAACTCTTTCAAGAGGAGGGTATCAGGACACCTCTCCTCCCGTAACTGACTTATCTTTCGGCCACCTCTTTGGATTCTTTTTAGGAGCAGCGAGTAGCGGGCTTTTTTTTTTATTAATGTTTAATTTTTTGTGCCCTTGAGCTGTCTCCTTTGCTGTAAAAAAAAAAAAAAAAAAAAAAATAGGGCTGCCAGGATTGTGTTGCGTGTGTGTTACTTTATGTTGAATACCAGTGTTGCTCTAATAATCTATCCTCTAAAAATGTCTTGTGTTGTGTTGCGGGTAATTTATTTTCGTTGTCTGATGTGTTATGACGTACTAAATTGGGGGCCAGAATTGAGTTGAGCGTGTGTTACATTGTGTGGAATACCAGTTTTGCTCTAGTCATCCTAAATGTGTTGTTTTGTGTTGGTGCTATTTCAATTCGTTCTCTGATGTGTTTTGACGTACTAAATTGGGGGCCAGAATTGTGTTGCGCGTGTTACATTGTGTTGCTGCCGACGTGTGTGTGTTGTGCAGATAAATGGGAGCCCGGACAAAAAAACACAAATATATTTCAACACCTTTTTATTTGTTTACCGCCCCGTCCCGCGCGGCAACAATACATCGGGCTCGTTTGATGTGACATAACACGGCCGGTCACCATTCACCATACACCATCACCTATTGCTCCATTAGTCACTATACTGTGCTTCACCATCAAAAACATATGCTATTTTTATCATTTTTCACCATTCGTTTTAACTCTATCACCCATTTTTCCATTAGAAGCATACTCGCTCATCATTCACCATACACCATCACGTATTGCTCCATTAGTCACTGTACTGTGCTTCACCATCACAAACATATGCTATTTTTATCATTCCACTGTTCACTATATCAGTATCACATCATCACACTCATGTTCTTAATATTCACCATCAGAAACCCTTGCCTTAATATCCGTCACCATTCACCAAACACCATCACGCATTGCTCCATTAGTCACTCTACTGTACTTCACAATCACAAACATATGCTATTTTTTCACTATTCACCATATCACTATCATCAATATCACTTTGGAAATATATGCTCTATCACTATTTTCTGTTCACCATTCACGCATTGCTCCATTAGTCACTCTACTGTACTTCACAATCACAAATATATTCTATTTTTTCACTATTCACCATAACACTATCACCTTGGAAATATATGCTCTATCACTAGTTTCTGTTCACCATTCACCATACACCATCACTCATTGCTCCATTAGTCACTGTACTGTGCTTCACGATCACAAACATATGCTATTCTAATCACGTTTCACTATATCACCATCACCTAGTAGCCTTTTAGAAACATGCTCTTCATCATCATTCACCATCACTATTATCCATTATCCCATTACTCACTGTACTTCGCCATCTTTTTCTCATTTTCACCATTCACTATCACCATCTATCTATTTTGAAACATATGCTGTCGCTATTCACTATTAAAAAAAACGTTCTTTATCTCCATTTATCATTCACCATCATCTCCTTTGTCACTGTACTTCACCATCACTAACATATGCTCTTTTTATGACTTTTCACTGTCCACTATATCGCTCACACACACCATCCCATTCATGTTCTTACTATTCACCATCAGAAACCTTTGTCCTAATAATCAGTCACCATTCACCATCACTTATTATTCCTTTACTCACTGTACTTCACCATCAGAAACATACGCTATTATTTTACCTTTTCAAAACCTTTCACCGTATCCCTGTTCTCCATTATCCTAAGAGAAATATGTTCTTTGTTATCATTTGTAATCGGAAACGTATACACATCTACCTAAGTATTTATGATCTAAGTTTAAACAACCATCACTGAACTCGTCATGAATCTAAGTACCTGTAAGTATCGAAGCATATACTAGTAATGAGACACTTTAAACTATTAGGTGCAAGCGTAAACCATCCACTCCTATTTGGTTATGCAGGAATAGCGATTAGCGGACTTGTTTTGTTTTGTTTTGTTGAGTGCCCATGAGTTGCTTCCTTTACTGTAAAAAAAAAATATATATATATATACTCTCCATCTCCAATCTACATCTTTAGTGCAGAGGCGTAATAGTCCTCTTAACATGAGGAACTTCAAACGCGGCTGCTATACAGTTACGAAACGTTTCATCACAAAATTGTTTCAGTAAAAATTTTCTTCCCGTGCGTCCTTTTTGTAACAGCAAGTAATTTCGCTGTGAGAGAAAAAAGAAAACGTTAAGCTATTTGCCACCATTACGAAAACGGTTGCACGAGGAGAAAAATGTTGGTAATGGGCTCAGTAAGACTAGGAAAACACAAGAAAAAAAGAAAAGAAAAGGAGTTTGTGAAGGTCAGTTAGTTTTATAGGAAAGGTAGTGAAGTGTGAAATGATAATTCCATAGACTTTCACACTGCCCACAGAAATTCGTCACTTTGTTATACTGTTGATAACCTAATAAGACAAGGTGAACTAGACGGAAAAGGAAAGAAAGGGAATATGCGAAGGTCATTTAGTTTTATAGTGAAATGTGAAGTGATAATGCCATAGGTTTTCACATTGTCAACAGAAATTCGTCGATCTAAAATTCTGTTGATGAGCTCAATTAGACAATGTGAACTAGACGAAAAAGAAAAGGAACATGAGAAGGTCAGTTAGTTTTATAAGAGAGTAAGTGAAGTGTGAAGTGACAATGCCATAGACTTACACACTGCCAGAGAAATTTGTCAGACTGTAATGCTGGTAATGGACTCAGTAATACAAGGTGAACTAGACGAAAAAGAAAAGAAAACGAATATGCGACTCTGTTTTATAGTGAAATGTGAAGGGATAGTACCGTAGACTTTCACACTGCCAGAGAAATTTGTCAGACTGTAATGCTGGTAATGGACTCAGTAATACAAGGTGAACTAGACGAAAAAGAAAAGAAAACGAATATGCGACTCTGTTTTATAGTGAAATGTGAAGGAATAGTAGCGTAGACTTTCACACTACAAACAGAAATGCATCAATCTAGTATGCTGTTAATGACTTTAATAAGACAAGGAAAACTAGAAGGAAAAGAAAAGTAATATGCGAAGGTCAATTAGTTTTATAGGAAAGGTAGTGAAATGTGAAACTATAATGCCATAGACTTTCACAATGCCAACGGAAATTCGTCGAACTAAAATGCTGTTACTGGCCTAAATAAGACAAGGTGAACTAGACAAAAAGCAAAAGAAGATGAAAATGCGAGGATCAATTTGTTTTATGGGAAAGTGAAATGTGAAGGGATTATACCGTAGACTTCCACACTGCCGACAGAAATTCAAGTCAACAGCTTGTGCTCTTATGCCTTCAAGGTGAAATAAAAGAGAAGGAAAAGGAATATGCGACACACAATTGATTTATAGAGGAAAGTATGTGAAATATCAGTATATACAACGTAGACTTTCACGCTTACAACACCATTTCACTCTTATTTTGTTAATGGCCTCAATAATACAAGATGATCTAAAGGGAAAGGAAACACTCAGAGGTAGGAATATGCAAGAATAAATTGGTTACAGTAAGTGAAATGTGAATGTGTATAACCGTAGAGTTTCACGCCGCCAACGGCCATTCAGTCCATATCATCATCCCTTTAACACATAAGCTATTGTTCTTTATATTCACTTTTTAACATTTACACAAAGCCGAGTAAGCTAAAATCGACAACAATTGGCTTTCACAGAGACAACTAATTTAGCATCAGTATCTCTTTATCTAATTTTTCATGCATGGACTGTTGTTGCTGGTATTATCATTATCGTAATTGTTATTATTCGTAAACTATATGATTCCCATTGATCGGTCATGTAAAGGTCGGTAAGTGAACTGTGAAAGGATGGAAGCGTAGATTTTCACATTCCCGGCAAATTTACGAATATTTCTTTTTATCATATTCATTGGCAATTGTTTCTTTTCTTGATTAGATATATAAGTGAGAGTTTAAAGAAGAAGGAGGAGGAGGAGGACAGGAGAAGAAAAAGGAAGAGGAGGAGGAGGAGGAGGTAAACATGTGGAGTGGAAGAAAATGACAGAAAAAAGAGAAAAAGAATATAAATTGTGTGTTTCTTCAGTATGTTTTCTTCTATCATTTTTTTCTTCTATTCGTTTTTTGTTATGGAAAAAAAATATCTATCTATCTATCTACCAACCCATCTGTCTATCTGTCTTTCGTTTCTGTCTACGATTATTGATATTTTCTGTGTGTGTGTGTGTGTGTGTGTGTGTGTGTGTGTGTGTGTGTGTGTGTGTGTGTGTGTGTGTTTACGTATTCTGTTTGTTTAGCGCTCTTTATGTCTGTTTGTGTGTTTGCACGTCTCTCTCTCTCTCTCTCTCTCTCTCTCTCTCTCTCTCTCTCTCTCTCTCTCTCTCTCTCTCTCTCTCTCTCTCTCTCTCTCTCTCTCTCTCTCTCTCTCTCTCTCGTGACGTCACTGGGATATATTTACATACGCTCGCCAGCAATCAAATGTCAGCTCACGTCTCCTGCCTAGTACTGCATGACTGGGTGTGTGTGTGTGTGTGTGTGTGTGTGTGTGTGTGTGTGTGTGTGTGTGCTTATGTGTAGTGGTGTATGTGTGCCTATGTGCGTGTGGGTGGTTGGGGAGGGTATTAAGAGAGAGAGTGGGTCAGAGTGTGGGTTGATGTGTGTAGGTGGTTGTTTGTGTGTGTGTGTGTGTGTGTGTGCGTGCGTGTGTGTGTGATAACCTCCTTAATTAACATGCGAGGTTTTTAACAAATAGGGACAAAAAAGTGGACTTAAAAAGCTTTCATTAAGTAAAGAGAAAAAAAATATACTGGAAGGAATTATCATTTTTTTCTCATTTCATATTTTCTTTTTTTTTACAAGATTACTTTTTTTTCTCTTCGTCTGACTTTTCCTTTGGGCGGTTAAACTTTTTATATTAATTTTCAAAGTACAATTAATTCTGTCATTTTAAATCGCCAACTGCAGTTACTTTTTCTATTAGTCTTCAAAAACCAGTTGTATATATATATTTTTTTATCTAAGGCATTTTATAGATACAGTCTTTTGAAATGGCGGGTTCTCTCTCTCTCTCTCTCTCTCTCTCTCTCTCTCTCTCTCTCTCTCTCTCTCTCTCTCTCTCTCTCTCTCTCTCTCTCTCTCTCTCTCTCTCTCTCTCTCTCTCTCTCTCTCTCTCTCTCTCTCTCTCTCTCTCTCTCTCTCTCTCTCTCTCTCTCTCTCTCTCATAAAACTTTCTCTTCTCTTATCTAACTATCTTTTCTCTTGCTTCCTCCCTTCCTCCCTCTTCTGTTTCCCCTTTTCTCCTTTCTTCTTACATTAATTCTCTCTCTCTACGTCTTCTCCACATTAATTCTCTCTCTCTACGTCTTCTCCACATTAATTCTCTCTCTCTACGTCTTCTCCACATTAATTCTCTCTCTCTACGTCTTCTCCACATTAATTCTCTCTCTCTACGTCTTCTCCACATTAATTCTCTCTCTCTACGTCTCCTCCACATTAATTCTCTCTCTCTACGTCTCCTCCACATTAATTCTCTCTCTCTACGTCTCCTCCACATTAATTCTCTCTCTACGTCTCCTCCACATTAATTCTCTCTCTCTACGTCTTCTCCACATTAATTCTCTCTCTCTACGTCTTCTCCACATTAATTCTCTCTCTCTACGTCTTCTCCCTTTTTCTCTCTCTATCTTTCTTGAAACTTTCTCTCTCTCTTCTCTTCTCTAACTATCTTTTCTCTTGCTTCCTCCCTTCATACCTCTTTTTTTTCTCCTTTTCTCCTTTCTTTTTACATTAATTATCTCTCTCTCTACGTCTTCTCCCTTCTTTCTCCCTCCCTTTATCTCCCTTTCCTCTTTTCTTCCTCTCTTTTAACTTATTTTCTCTCCCTTCCGTTCTCCCTGACATACTCTCCTTTCCGCTCCCCTTTTTACCTTATTTCTCATTTATTATTTTTTCGTCTACTGTTCCTTCAATAATTTCGACGCTTTTCCTAAAATTATCGTTAATTTCTTTATTTCTTTTATATCCTTTCATTGTCACCTTTCATTCCATTCCTCTGCTACTTTGTTTTCATTCGTTATTCTTTTGTTTATTATCCCTAAAGTTCTGTCATCTATTAACGTACCTTCCTATACTTCACTTTCCTATCCCTCTTGCTATGTCCATGTGTGTGTGTGTGTGTGTGTGTGTGTGTGTGTGTGTGTGTGTGTGTGTGTGTGTGTTGATATGTGCTTATGAAAAATGAGCGTAATATGATGAAAAACACTTAAAAATGAACGTAATATGATGAAAAATATTGAAAAATGAACGTAAGAAGATGAAAAATGCTGAAAAATGAACGTATTATGATAAAAAAAATACCGAAAAATGAACGAAATATTATGAAAAATGCTGAAAAATGAACGTAATATGATGCAAAATACTGAAAAATTGACGTAAAAAGTGTATGTGTGTATGTGCGTGTGGGTGTTGGGTGGTGACAGTGGTTTTTTTTTTTATCAATACGAGTTAGTCTTTGATCATTCACCTTCCTTTTTTGTGCAACACTTTTCCTCTTTGTCCTCTTTGTCTCTCTTTCTTTACCGAATCTATTATGCAGCTCCTTCATCTATTCATCCCTCGACGCCCTTTCCTTGCCGCTCATCTGTTTCAATAGTGTGTGTGTGTGTGTGTGTGTGTGTGTGTGTGTGTGTGTGTGTGTGTGAGTGAGTGTGCGTGGGTCCCTTTCTTTCATTCCTCTCTTTCTTAATCTATTTTCTCTCTCTCTCTCTCTCTCTCTCTCTCTCTCTCTCTCTCTCTCTCTCTCTCTCTCTCTCTCTCTCTCTCTCTCTCTCTCTCTCTCTCTCTCTCTCTCTCTCTCTCTCTCTCTCTCTCTCTCTCTCTCTCTCTCTCTCTCTCTCTCTCTCTCTCTCTCTCTCTCTCTCTCTCTCTCTCAATCTATTTATATATCTCTTATCTCTTTTCTTTTCTCTCTCTCTACCTAATGATTATCTATCTATCTATGTATCTGTCTACTCTATCTTCCTTTTCTACTCTTCCTCTCCTTATCTATCTCTATCTAAATCTTCTATCTTTTCTTTCTCTCTCACTTTCTCTTTTCCTCTCCCTTCTTTGTCTTCTTTTCCTGCTCTTCCTTTCTATCTATATCCTTTATTCTTCCTCTCTTTGTCAATTTATTTATCTTTATCTTTTATCTTTTCTTTCTCTCTCTTTCTCCTTTTCCTTTCTCTCTTCTCTGTCTCCGTTTCCTCCTCCTCCTCCTCCTCTGTTTATCAAGCTATCCATTTCTGTACCTCTTTTCCTTCTCTTCCTTCTGTCTCCTCTACTCTCATTTTCCCTCTCCTTATACCCTCTAACACACACACGCACACACATACACTTCCTCTCCTTCCTTCCTTCCTTCCTTCCGTGTATAAATATTCGCCACTGTTCTTTATATATATTTAACACGTCTATATTTGCCTACACACAGTCTCTTCGTCCTCAGACCCAACCTTCCTCTGCTTCCTGAAATACCTCCTTCCCCTCCTCCTCCTCTTGCTTTTCCTGCTTCTACCCTTCCGCTGAACACACCTTACCGAGCGGGTCTTCATTTCTCTCATTATAAAGGGTAAGTTTTTTTTTTATTTGCGTATTTTTAAGCTTGGGGAA
>NC_066558.1:7316779-7361779 GCF_024679095.1 Eriocheir sinensis
TTCTTCCTCCTCTTCTTCCTCTTCTTCCTCCTCTTCTTCCACCTTCTTCCTCCTCTTCTTCCACCTCTTCTTCCGTCTTCTTCCACCTTCTTCCTCCTCTTCTTCCACCTTCTTCCACCTTCTTCCAGCTTCTTCCACCTTCTTCCTCCTCTTCTTCCACCTTCTTCCACCTTCTTCCTCCTCTTCTTCCACCTTTTTCCTCCTCTTCTTCCACCTTCTTCCTCCTCTTCTTCCACCTTCTTCCACCTTCTTCCTCCTCTTCTTCCACCTTCTTCCTCCTCTTCTTCCACCATTTTTCTCTCTTTCATCACCTTTTCTTTACCTGTTACATATTAAGTCACACATTCCTTCTATTTAAAAACACACTAGACAATATAATCAAGTATTTTTTCATAATTTTACGTTCATTTTTCAGTATTTTTCATCTTAAGACTCGATCTCCCCTATTCATTGCAGTATTACGTTCATTTTTCAGTATCTTTCATCATATCACGTTCATTTTGCACCATATTACGTTCATTTTTCAGTATTTTTTATCTCTAGACTCGTTCCCTTTATTCCTCATTATATTTCGTTCGTTCTTTTCAGTATTCTTCGCCTTCAAAATCCTTTCCTCTCACCTTCTTCTTCACCTGTTATTATTGTCGCAAAGGAAGCCCATAACATCACACTCGGCAACATTATGAGACTCTTTTCATCATAATATCACGTTCACTTTTCATCGTTCTCGTCTTTGAATTCCTCTCCCTTTCATCTTTACCTGTTACATCATAAGCAGAATCATTATATATTTCAAAACACATTAAAAACATTATCACAAGTATTATTTTTTTACAACAGAGACAGCTCAAGGGCACAAAGAAAAGGAAACAATAATAATAAAAAAGCCCGCTACTCGCTGCTCCTAAAGAGAATCAAAAGAGGTGGCCGAAAGAGGGGTCAGTAATCAAGAGGGGTCAATTTCTATCACATTGCGTTTATTTTTCAGTATATTCCTTCTTTAAATTCCTTTCCTTTCATCTTTTCCCTGATGCGTCTCAAATAGAATCATGATATATTTCAAAACACACTAAAAACAACATTATAACAAGTATTTCCCATCACATTACGCTTATTTTTCAGTATATTCAACTTTAAATTCCTTTCCTCACATATTTTTACCTGCGTTTACCTGTTTAGCTGTTTTCTTGCCTGTATGTCAAGAGAAAATCCATAAAATCACATTCAAAACAACCATCACGATTGTTTTTCATCACATTACGTCTATTTTTCAGTATATTCCCTCTTTAAATTCCTTTCCTCGTCTGTTTACATGTTTTTTTACCTGTGTGTCAAAGAAAATAAATAAAAACACATTCAAAACAACATATTCACAAGTATTTTTCATCGTTTATTTTTCAGTATATTTCCTCTTTAAATTCCTTTCTTTATCTTTTTACCTGTTTTTTTTTACCTGTGTGTCAAAGAAAATCGATAAAAACACATTCAAAACAACATATTCACAAGCATTTTTCATCATTTATGTTTCAGTATATTCCTTCTTTAAATTCCTTTCCTCATCTTTTTACCTGGTTTTTTTTTACCTGTGTGTCAAAGAAAATCCATAAAAACACATTCAAAACAACATATTCACAAGTACTTTTCATCACATTACGTTTATTTTTAGCTTTTTCGACTTTAGATTCCTCTCCTTTTTCTATCAATTCTAAGTATATTTCACCATTTTAACCTTCCTCATTACGTCACACATTCCTTCTATAAAAACCCATTCAAAACAACATAATCACAAGTATTTTTCATCACATAACGTTCATTTTTCATCATATACGACTTTAGATTCCTCTCCTTTTTCTATAAATTCTAAGTTTATTTCACCATTTAAACCTTCCTCATTACGTCACACATTCCTTCTATAAAAACACATTCAGAGCAACATAATCACAAGCATTTTCCGTCTTATTACATTCATTTTTCAGTAGTCTTCCCCTTTAGGCTCGTAGCCCCCTTTCAAGTCGTATTTACCTGGCTGTTCTCATGACGTCACGGGCCTCTGACGTCACACAGGTGAATACACACACACACACACACACACGCTGCGCCGCCCAATGTTTGTACTCCCGCCACAGTTGCCTCTTAAGTGCTCGGGTGTGGCTCTCTCCTCTTTACTTCTCTTGGTCCACTTTCCTTTCCTGTCTCTTTCTTATCCTTGGGTGGAGAGTTTGGGGGTGGGGGGGGGAGGGTGTAAGAAAACAGGAAGAGAACATATAGAAAACAGGTAGAAAACAGGTAGACAAAAGGTAGAAAACAGGTACATAACAGGTAGACAACAGGTAGAAAGCAGGTTCATAACAGGTTGACAACAGGTAGAAAACAGGACGAAAAGAGGTACAGAACAGGAAGAGAACAAGTACAGAACAGGTAGAGAACGCGTACGGAACAGGAAGAGAACGCGTACAGAACAGGTAGAGAACAAATACAGAACAGGTAGAGAACAAGTAGAGAACAGGTATCAAACAAGTACAGAACAAGTATAGAACAAGCACAGAACAGGTCGAGAACAGATGAGTCGTGACGTAACATCTGCGTCACACTCGACCTACGAAGGGAAGGTGTGACTAAATGATTGATTAAGCCTCAGGTGAGCTAGGAGGAGGAGGAGGAGGAGGAGAAGGAGGAGGAGGAGAAGAAGGAGGAGGAGGAGGGGGAGGTAGTGGTAGTGGTGGTAAGCAAAGGAAGGAAGGAAGGAGCGAAGTGATAGGAGAAGGACACGAAGGAAGGAAGGAAGGAAGAGGGGGAGAAAGGAAGGAAGGAAGGAGGAGGAAAGGAGAAGAAAGAGAGAGGAGAATAGGATGTGAATGAGCGAAGGAGGAATAGGAGAAACAAGGAATGAAGAGGAAGAGGAGGTGAAGGAAGGAGGGAGGGAGGAAGTGAAGGAAGGGAAAGGAAGGAGGAAGAGGAATAGAGTAGGTAAATGGGAATGAGAGAGAGAGAGAGAGAGAGAGAGAGAGAGAGAGAGAGAGAGAGATGGCGACGGAGAAGGAAGAGAGGAAATTAAATAAGGAAGCGGATGAGAAGGAGATAAGGAAGAAAGGAAATAGGAGAAGAGAAGAAGGAAGAGGAGGAAGAGGAAGAGGAGAAAGAAAAAATGGGTATATGGAAGGAAGAGGTGATGGAGAAGGTATGGGTGGAAGAGGGAGAGAAGAAAAAGAGAGAGAAAGGAGAAGAAGAAGAAGAAAAAGAAGAAGAAGAAGAAGGAGGTGACGAAGAAGAAACGGAGAAAAGAGATGAAAAATAAGGGAAAAGATAAGAAAGAGGAATAAGATTAGGAGGAAGAAGAGATGAAGAAGAATGAATAAAGGAAGGAGGAGGAGGAGGAGGAGGAGGAGGAGGAGGAGGAGGAGATAGGAAGAGACTGTTGTTCAAGGATACTGATGAGATGGGGAATAGGAGAGAGAGAGGTCGATAAGATGGTATATTTCTCATTGAACTCCACTCTCTCTCTCTCTCTCTCTCTCTCTCTCTCTCTCTCTCTCTCTCTCTCTCTCTCAAAGCTCAAGTGGTCTGCCATTCACTAAAGGACTCTCTCTCTCTCTCTCTCTCTCTCTCTCTCTCTCTCTCTCTCTCTCTCTCTCTCTCTCTCTCTCTCTCTCTCTCTCTCTCTCTCTCTCTCTCTCTCTCTCTCTCTCTCTCTCTCTCTCTTTCTTTTTCCTTTGTTTCTTTCATCTATTGATTCTCCTCTCATTGATTATGTTCAGAGAGAGAGAGAGAGAGAGGGGTCGGGGGGTGGGGAGAGTGTGAGAGATGGAAGTAAGGAAGGAAGGAAGGAAGGAGACTTGGCAGCACTGCGGAGTCCCAAACAGGTGAGGTTGTGGCAACACTGCAATGGGAAAAATAACAATGACGCTCAGATGATGTTGGAAGAAGAGGAGGAGGAGGAGGAGGAGGAGGAGAAGAAGAACTAGAAGGAGAATAAGATGATGATGTTGATGATTTTGAAGAAGAAGAAGAGGAAGAAGAAGAAGAAGAAGAAGAAGAAGAAGAAGAAGAAGAAGAAGAAGAAGAAGAAGAAGAAGAAGAAGAAGAAGAAGAGAGGAAAGACGAATGGAAGGACGAAGATAGGAGGAAGGAAGAAAGGAGGTAGAGAAGAAAGAAATGAAGGAAAAAAAGCAGAAAATAGGAAGAAGAAAAGAAAGAGAAAATAAATACGAAATGAAGAAAGGAAGGGAAAAGGGGGAGAAGAAAATGAAGTGAAAATGGAAAAGAAGGAAGAAGGGAAAAAGAAGAGAAGAAACAATAACCAGAAGAAGGAATAAGAAGAGAAGGAAACCAAAGAAGGAAGGAAAGAAGGAAGGAAACAGAAGGAAGATAAAGAAAATGAAAACGAAAGGAGGAAGAGAAGACAAACAAGGAGAGAGAAAAAGAAGACAGAAATAACGAAGAGGAAGAAACAGGAGAAGAAAAAGAGGAAAAGAAGGAGGGGGAGGAAGAGAAGACAAACAGGAAGAGAAAAAGGAGACAAATAACGAAGAGGAAGAAACAGAAGAAGAAAAAGAGGAAAAGGAGGAGAAGGAGGAAGAGAAAATCAGAAAGTAAGAAAAATACGAATACAGGAAGAAAGAAACATAGAAGAAAAGAGGAAGAAGAGGAGGAGGAAAAAGGAACAAATGAAGAATGGGGAATAGAAAGGAAAACAAAGAAAAGAGGAAGAGGAAGAAAGAGAAGAATTTATTTATTTATTTATTCTTCTTTATCCTCCTCCTCCTCCTCCTCCTCCTCCTCCTTCTCCTCTTGAAAACAATTAGATAGATCATTTTTTTTTTCTTAATTTATTTCCTTTATCTATTTTCCTTTATTCTTGTTTATCATATTTTTCACTCCCTTTTATTTTTTTGTTTCTTTTTCTTCTTTCCTTTGTTTTCCTCCCTTTTCTTCATTCTTTTTTTCTTTATTCCTTTTTATGCCACAATTTATCTATGTCTCTCTGCTTTATCCTCTTTTTCATCTGTATATTTCCTTATCTCTGTCTTCTTCTCCGTTTCTCTATCTATCTATCTATCTATCTGTCTGTCTGTCTGTCTGTCTGTCTGTCTGTCTGCCTCATTTTTTCCTCATAATATATTTTTAAGTTTCAACGAAGGAAATTTAATGATAAGAAGAAAATTAATCGCGCGGTAAAGAAGATGAAGAGGAGGAGGAGGAGGAGGAGGAGGAGGAGGAGGCGTGAGAAGTGGAGGTGATGGAGGAAAGGGAGGTAATGATAGGTGAAGGAGGAGGAGGAGGAGGGGAAAGGAGATTAGGAAAGGAAAGAGGAGGAGGAAGAAGAAGAGGAAGAGGAAGAAGAACCTGTCCCTATAGGCGTTGGTTCATTAAAATAGTTAGTTGTGGAAGAGGAGGAGGAGGAGGAGGAGGAGAAGGAAGAAGAAGAAGAAGAAGAAGGAGAAGAAGAAGAGAGAAGAGGAAGGAAAATAAACCAAAAAAACAGACTCAAAAAGGAAAAGAGAAGAGGGGAGGAAATCAAGGAAGAGAAGAATAGAGAAGAGAGGAGAGAAAGGAAAGAAGGAGAGGAGATAGGAGAGAGAAAGTAAATAATAATAAGGGATGTTTCTGTTATTTGTGTCTCAAGAGAGGGACGGATTTAGCAATGAGAGAGAGAGAGAGAGAGAGAGAGAGAGAGAGAGAGAGAGAGAGAGAGAGAGAGAGAGAGAGAGAGAGAGAGAGAGAGAGAGAGAGAACAAGGTTATAAATGTAAGGAATAATCGCGAAAATGATGATATAGGGAAGAGGAATGAAGAGGAGGAGGAGGAGAGAGAGAGAGGAGTAAAGAGAGAGGAGAGAAGAGAATAAAAGAGGAAGAGAGAGAGAGAAGATGATGAAAGGAGCAGTAAAGAGACAGAAATGAGAGAGAGAGAGAGAGAGAGAGAGAGAGAGAGAGAGAGAAAAGGAACAAACTTATAGAAAAAGCAAGAAAAAATAAATGAGAGAGAGAGAGAGATGAGAGAGTTTAGAGAGAGAGAGAGAGAGAGAGAGAGAGAGAGAGAGAGAGAGAGAGAGAGAGAGAGAGAGAGAGAGAGAGAGAGAGAGAGAGAGAGAGAGACTCGACCTTTGAACTTCATAATAACAAACCTCTTCCTCCTCCTCCTCCTCCTCTCATCCTTCTTTCCCATTATTTTTCTTCCTCTTTTTCTCTTCCTTTCCTCTTCCTTCTCCTCCTCCTCCTCTTCCTCCTCCTCCTTCTCTCTTCTTTCTCTCCTTTGTCCTACTTTCTCTCTCTCTCTCTCTTCCTCCATCCTTCCCTTTTTCTCTTTCTCCCTCTCACACCTTTCTCTTCTTCCTCCTCCCTTCATTCTCTCTCTCCTCTCCTTCCACTCTCTTCCTGTCTTTCTTCCTTCCTGTCAACTCCCTCTCTCCTTCCTCCTCCTCCTCCTCCTCCTCCTCGTCTTCCTCCTCCTCCTCTTCCTCTTCCTCCTTGGGGATAGAAGGGGGATTTGAGCAACGTTAAGTCATTCCCCAAGGGCTCCTAAAACACTCTCTTCCCCCGAGCGAGTCACTAAGGTCGAGGTAGGCACGCTGGGCTATAGGGAAATAAACCTTATCGACCCCCCTCCATTCCTCTCCCTTCTCCTCCCCTTCCCTCCCTTCACCCCTCCTCCCCCTGTCTTAAGGCTTCTATGGGCTTGTATGGGCTGGGTGTAGGTCGTGTATGGGACTTGTTTTGTTTGTTTTGTTTGCGATTCAGTTGTCTTGTTTTATGTCTTGTTTTTTTGTTCTTATTTTTTTACTCCTTTTTTTCTTGTTTCGATTTTATTTTCTTATTTGAGTAAAGTTTTTTTTTACTTTTTTTTCTTAGTTTCTTAGCCTTTGGGAATTAAGGTGTTTGGAGGCTTGCTAGATGAAACAGTACAGTCTGTTCATGCGTGTGGCGAGGACGTTGAGATCTCAGAAAGTTTCACATACCTTGGCAGCGTGGTTCATAACGATGGTGAGTCTGGCCAGGAAGTCTTACGGCGGACTGGCCTGGCCCACGGTGTTGTGGACTCGCTCAACGCGAGTATATGGCGTTGTCGATACCTGTGCAGAAGGACTAAGATCTGGATCTTCAAGTCCCTTGTGCTCCCTGTCTTACTCTATGGTTGTGAGACATGGACACTAAATGGGGAATTGGAGAGGCGGATTGATGCCTTTGGTAATAACGCAGAATCATGGGATATCGCTGGAATGACTTTGTGTCAATCCGGCGACTACTCCGTGAGACTGATTTGACATATATTACCTGCATAGTCCGTCCACGCCCTGAAGCTGATCCTGCTCATCGGGTTGTCTCTGTATGAGACAATCCTGAGTGGAGGAGGCCAAGGGGACGCCCACGGAACTCGTGGCTTGATCAAGTCGATAGATCCTGCCGGGAGGTACTCGGGTTGGGCAGGGGCCTGCATTGAAACTCGCCCGGAGGGACCCGCGGGTTTGGCGTCGTAGGGTGGGGGAGGCGACGCACCCCCCGGCGTATGCCCCCATTGATTGATTGATTGATTAGTTTCTAGTGTTTCGAGGAGAAAAAGAAGAAAAAAAAAGGAAGATGAAGAGGAGGAGGAGGAGGAGGTGGACGAAGAAAGGAGGAGAAAGAGGGAAAGAAGGAGCAGGAGAAGGAGAGCGATAAACAGGAATTAGAAAGAAAGAGAAGGAGAAAGAAGAGAAGGAGAAGAAAGAAGAAGAAAAGGAGGAGGAAGAGGAGGAGGATGAAGTAGTATAAGATGAGGAAATGAGAAAGAAGGAAGAAAAAGAAGAAAGAAAAGAGGAAGAAGAAACTGAGACGGAGAAAAAGTAGTAAGAAAAAGAAGAAAAAGAAGAAAAGAAGAAAATTAATCAAGTTTTCAGTAATTATTTCCCTTCGTTGTTTTTCTCTTCATTATCTTTCATTATTTTCTTCCTCTCCTTCATCATCTTCATTATCTCCTATACCGAATGACGTCACGGGAGAGAGAGAGAGAGAGAGAGAGAGAGAGAGAGAGAGAGAGAGAGAGAGAGAGAGAGAGAGGTGAAGGACCGAACACCTTTGATATTTGATTTTTTTTGTTTATTTTATTTATTTATTTATTTATTTATTTATTTGTTTGTTTGTTGTTGTTTATTGTTTATCGTTTGCGAATTTAGATTTTTTATTATTTTTTTTTCTCATTTCTTTCTTTATTCACGTTTTTTTTCAACTTTTTATCATCATTTTCGTTTTTATTTTTGTCATTATTTTTTTTCTTTTTATTGTCATTTATTTTTTTCGTCATTTTCCGGTTCATTTTTTTCAACTTTATTTTATTATCATTTTCGTTTTTATTTTCTTCGTTTATTTCTTAACTAATATTTTTTTGGTTTATTATTCGACCAATTTCCGTTTTCTGTCGTACTTTTCGTCCAATTTCCCGTTTTCTTTCGAATTTCGGTTTATTTTTCGTCCAATTTCTTGTTTTCTTTCTATTTCGGGTTTATTCTTCGACCAATTTCCGTTTTCTTTGTATTTTTCGACCAATTTCTAGTTTTCTTCGTATATCTGGTTTATTCTTCGACCAATTTCCCGTTTTCTTTCTATTCCGGTTCATCGTTTTCTTCGGCGTTTGCGTTTACCCCATTTTCTCTTCGTTAATCCCTTTACCCCATTTGTTAACCAGTAATGAGTCTCTTCTATTTACTAACTCATTAAGACAACCCATCAAATATGTTTTCCTCTACCCCCCCCCCCCTCCCCGCTCCCTTTCCTGCCTACTAACCTATATTTACTAACCTACTTTACATAACTTTACTTTTTCCCCATTTTCCAACCCTCTAATTCTTTGTCTCCCTTTACCTAAGGATTTATCAACCCCTTTCCTGTATTTCCTTATTCTTTTTCTCCCTTCCCCCTTTTCCTCTTATTTCCCTTATTTCTTCACTATACTGTCCAAACCCCTTATGCAAGAGTTAATCAGCATCTTCATTCTTTTATCACTATTCTGTCCAAGCCACAAATGTAAGAGTTAACCAGCATCTTCATTCTTTCATCACTAAACTGTCCAAACCCCTTATGCAAGAGTTAACCAGCATCTTCATTCTTTCATCACTATATTGTCCAAACCCCTTATGCAAGAGTTAAGCAGCATCTCCATTCTTTCATCACTATTCTGTTCAAACCACTAATGCAAAAGTTAAGCAGCATCTTTTTTCCTTCATTTCTATACTGTCCAAACCCCTTATGCAAGAGTTAATCAGCATCTTCATTCTTTCATCACTATATTGTCCAAACCCCTTATGCAAGAGTTAATCAGCATCTTCATTCTTTCATCACTATATTGTCCAAACCCCTTATGCAAGAGATAACCAGCATCTTCATTCTTTCATCACTATATTGTCCAAACACCTTATGCAAGAGATAACCAGCATCTTCATTTTTTCATCCCCTTTCACTGGTAAACTCAGGAACAGCCTTCTCCTTCTCATTATCCATTTCTCCTACTCTTCATTTCTCTTCATTTACCTTTCGTTCATACCCCTCCCGCCATACCAACCACTTCCTCACTTCTAACAATCTAACATACCCTGTAGCACCCCCTAACCCCCTACTAACCCACTAACACACTAACAGCCGCCCCTCCCTCGGCCGCAGATTGCCCCGCCGCCGAGGACCAGATGGAGCGGTTCCCCTGCCCCTCGCCAGACCGCATGGGCCGCTACCGCTGTATCGATGACCACGTGCTGTGCGACGGATTCATTGACTGTCCCGACGGCGAGGATGAGGACAGGCAGCAGTGCATGTTTTATAAGACGGTGAGTGAGAGAGAAAAAAGGGGTGTTTTGAGGAGGCTGAGTGGAAGGTTTGGGAAGTGTAGAGGAGGAAGGAAGGAAGGAAGGAAGGAGAGGGGGGGCAGAAAATATATACAGGGAAAGAAAGAAGGGAAAATAAAGATGTGGGAGAGAAGTAAAGGTAAAATAGGTGAGGGAGAGAGAAGAAAGGGGTATCTTGAGGAGGCTGAGTGGATTGTTTGGGAAGTGTAGAGGAGGAAGGAAGGAAGGAAGGAAGGAGAGGGGAGGCAGAAAATATATACAGGCAAAGAAAGAGAGGAAAATAAAGAAGAGGGAGAGAAGTAGAGGTAAAATAGGTGAGTAAGAGAAAAGAAAGGGGTGTCTTGAGGAGGCTGAGTGGATTGTTTGGGAAGTGTAGAGGAGGAAGGAAGGAAGAAAGAGGGAAACGAGAGAAGAGACAGAAGAGGAATGAAGGGGAGGAAGAAGAGAAGGAAGAGAGGTGAAGGAAAGAGGAGGAAAAAAAGTGAGAAGTGTGTGTGTGTGTGTGTGTGTGTGTGTGTGTGTGTGTGTGTGTGTGTGTGTGTGTGTGTGTGTGTGTGTGTGTGTGTGTGTGTGTGTGTGTGTGTTTCTGTGTTTCTGTGTCTGTTTGAATAGTGAACCCAGAAAATTATATAAAAAACACATAATCAGAGAGAGAGAGAGAGAGAGAGAGACTAGGGGCTCTCTCTTCTCTCTCTCTCTCTCTCTCTCAGTTCTAATTATCAACATCCTTCAAATGAAACTGAATAAAAATTTCAATTAGTTTTACGGAAGAGAGAGAGAGAGAGAGAGAGAGAGAGAGAGAGAGAGAGAGAGTAATAATAATAGTAAGAAGAAAAAAAGAGAAAAATGAGAGACAGAATAAAAAAAGGAGATGAGAGAAATGAAATAAAAGGAGAAGAAAAGGTTAGGAAAAATTACCTCATTAACTCTGCAAATTAGGAGAGAGAGAGAGAGAGAGAGAGAGAGAGAGAGAGTAATCAGAGTCCTCTTCATCCTATGTTCCTATTTTTCTCCTCCTCCTCCTCCTCCTCCTCGTCCTCCTCCTCCTCCTCCTCTACCTCCGTTCCTCCCACGCCTCTACACGTGACCTTTCCTCCTCCTCTCTCTCTCTCTCTCTCTCTCTCTCTCTCTCTCTCTCTCTCTCTCTCTCTCTCTCTCTCTCTCTCTCTCTCTCTCTCTCTCTCTCTCAACCTCCTCCTCCTCCTCCTCCTCCTCCTCGGACAAAGGTCTTCCCGACAGAGGACCTCAGGAAATAGCCTCTTCCTTCCTCCTCCTCCTTCTCGTCCTCCTCCTCCTTCTCGTCCTCCTCCTCATCCTCCTCCTCCTCTTCCTTATTGCCTTAGATACAAGTCGAGGATTTAAAAGAGAATTCTTAAAGGAAATTGAGGAGGAGGAGTTGGAGGAGGAGGAGGAGGAGGAAGAGGAGGAGGAGGAGGAGGAGGAAGGAAGGGGGGGTAGACAATATATATAGCCGAGGTAAGAGAGAAGAAGGGATAGGAGGGAGAGAAGAGAAGGAAGAAGAGGAGAAAGAGGGAAAGGAGAGAAGGGGAAGATGAGGTAAAAAAGGAAGAGGGAAGAGATAAAGGAAGAAGAGAAGAAAGAGAAGGGAAAGAAAGAAAGAATGGAGGAAGAGGGGAAGATAGGAGGAGAAATTGAAGGAAAGTTTGAAGATAGAAGAGAGGGAAAAAAGTAGAAGAAAAGGATAAGGAAAAGTAAGAAAGGAAGAAACTTTACTCATTATCTACTTTGAAAGGCACACGTCATCCCATTTTCTTCTTTCCAATACTAACCCGTTTTCTTTAAGGCGTAACTAACCTGACCTCATTTACTTTTATGTATAACTATCCTAACCTCATTTTCTTTCATGTATAACTAACCTAAACTCATTTTCTTTCATGTATAACTATCCTAACCTCATTTGCTTTCATTCTTTACTACCCTAACCTCATTTTCTTCCATGTATAACTAAGTAACCTCATTTTCTTTCATGTATAACTAAGTAACCTCATTTTCTTTCATTCTTTACTACCCTAACCTCATTTTCCTTCATGTATAACTAAAGTAACCTCATTTTCTTTCATTCTTTACTCCCCTAGCCTCATTTTCTTTCATTCTTTACTCCCCTAACCTCATTTTCTTTCATGTATAACTACCCTAACCTCATTTTCTTTCATGTATAACTAAAGTAACCATTTTATTTCATGTATAACTTACCTAACCTCATTTTCTTTCATTCTTTACTACCCTCACCTCATTTTCTTTCATGTATAACTAAAGTAACCTCATTTTCTTTCATGCATAACTTACCTAACCTCATTTTCTTTCATTCTTTACTACCCTAACCTCATTTTCTTTCATGTATAACTAACCTAACCTCATTTTCTTTCATGTATAACTAACCTAACCTCATTTTCTTTCATGTATAACTAATCTAACCTCATTTTCTTTCATGTATAACTAACCTAACCTCATTTTCTTTCATGTATAACTTACCTAACCTCATTTTCTTTCATTCTTTACTCCCCTAACCTCATTTTCTTTCATGTATAACTAATCTAACCTCATTTTCTTTCACTCTTTACTCCCCTAACCTCATTTTCTTTCATGTTTAACTACCCTAACCTCATTTTCTTTCATGTTTAACTACCCTAACCTCATTTTCTTTCATGTGTATCTAACATAACCTCATTTTCGTTCATGTATGACTAACCGTTTTCATTTTCTCTTCATGACTAACGTAACCTCATTTTCTTAACCTCATTTTCTTTCATAACCTCATTTTCGTTCATGTATGACTAACGTAACCTCATTTTCTTTCATGTGTAACTAACGTGACCTCATTTTCTTTCATGTATAACTTACCTAACCTCATTTCCTTTCATGTATAACTAATCTAACCTCATTTTCTTTCACTCTTTACTCCCCTAACCTCATTTTCTTTCGTATACAAGCAACCACACCCCGTTTTCCTTCATGAATAACAATCTGCATCCCATTTTCTTCTTTACAGACCGACTTCTTCACACTTCCGCACTCCGTTTTCTTTCTCTTCCAAACTAACCTTACTCCTCCCATTTTCTTCCTTTTCTTCCTTTATCCTGTCTTCCTTTATCTTCCCATTTTCTACCACACACAGCGAACTCCATTCTATTTCTCCCGTTTTCCCTCACCCCCAGCTAACCACACCCCGTTTTCCTTTACGTATAACTAACCTAATCTCATTTTCTTTCACATATAAGTAACCTCACCCCATTTTCTTCCATTACAGAGCAACCACTTCCCGTTTTCCCTCACCCCCAGCTAACCACATCCCGTTTTCCTTCACGTATAACTAAGCTAATCTCATTTTCTCTCACATATAAGTAAACTCACCCCATTTTCTTCCATTACAGAGCAACCACTTCCCGTTTTCCCTCACCCCCAGCTAACCACATCCCGTTTTCTTTCTCCTGCAGACAAAAGCACATCTGGACGTACTAGCAGACGCCATTATCAGGTGGGCGAGGGGTGGAAAGTGATCTCGGAGGGCAGCCCCCCCACCACCACCCACAGCCCCACCCCCCCGCCCCCCACCAGCCCTCTAACGCAATAGCACCCCGTCGCCCCGCCTCCGTCCCGTCCTTGTTGAGGGGGGGACTAAAAGAGAAAGAAAACGGGAGAGTAGAAGAGAAAATGGGATATGGTTGCCTCCTCGCGCGCGCCTACGACTACATCTTTACTTTGGTCTCTAAATAATGAAGGTGATGATGGTGATGGGAAGAAGATGGGAAGCTTTCTGACGCCTATGACAACATTCTTACACTATACTCTTTGATGATGAAGATGATGCTGGTGATGGTGAAAGAAGATGGGAAGCTTTCTCAAGCCTATGACAACATCCTTACACTATATTCTTTAATGATGATGGTGAAGGTGATGATGGTGATGGAAAAAGATGGATAGCTATCTCACGCCTATGACAACATCCTTACACTATACTCTTTGATGATGAAGATGATGATGGTGATGGTGAAAGAAGATGGGTAGCTTTCTCACGCCTATGGCAACATCCTTACACTATACTCCTTGATGGTGATGATGGTGATGGTGAAAGAAGATGGGTAGAATTCTCAAACCCACTACAACATCCTTTCACTATTCTCTTAAATGATGGTGAGGAGGAGGAGGAAAAAACATCACAGAAAAACGAAAATATTAGAGAAAAACAAAAAATAAATAAAACCAAAAGAAAAGTTATCGAATCTAAGAACTAAAAAATAGAAAATGAAAAAGAAAAGACGTACAGAAGAAATATTAAGAATTAGAAGAGAGAAAATACAGAAAAACGTGAAAATAATAAAAAAAGGGAAGTAGAGCAAATGAAGATAAGGATACAGCAAGATAACGTACGAAGATAAAGATAAGATAAAGATACCTGCAGAAAGATAATAAGAAATACACTTCAAGAAACACTCCCAGCATCAAGATATCCACCCTAAAACACCCTACAGCTAGAAATGACGATAGAGAAAAATACCAAGAATAAATAAAGATACGAATGAAGATAAACATACACCCATAAGGATACCAAGAAATACACTCCAAAATTCACTCCCAAAATCAAGATATCCACCCTGAACACCCCACAGCTAACACTGAAGATAAAGATAGAGGATGATAGCAAAAACAACAGCGAGACAGCAAGAAACACACACTTAAGATACACTCCCAGAATCAAGATGGAATATATAACAAAAGAAGAATTGGTTTGAAACTTCGCCGGAAAATTGGTTATAATGTAGAACCCGCCAGAAAACAAAAGAATAACTGATTGTAAACGGAGAAGAAGATGAACACCCTCACGAACGCCTGGAATATATAACAAAAGAAGAACTGGTTTGAATCTTCGCCGGAAAATTAGTTGTGATGTAAAACCCGCCAGGAAACAAAAGAGTAACTATGATTTTCGGCTTCTGGGAGGGTAAGAATAGCTGATTGTATACGGAGAAGAAAGATGAACACCATTACCTTCGTCTGAAAGAAATAACAAAAAACATCATTTGAAACCCCGCTGGAAAACAAAAGAATAACGATGATTTTCAGCTTCTAAGAGGGTAAGAAAAAGTGATTGTACACGGAAGAGAAAAAAGATGAACTCCCTTACTTTCGTCTAAAAGAAATAACAAAAAAACAAACATCATTTGAAACCCCGCTGGAAAACAAAAGAATAACTATGATTTCCACCTTCTGAGAGCACAAGAATAGCTGATTGTAAACTCCACTTAGAAAAACAAAAGAAGAATGGCCAGTTTTAAACACCCGATGGAAAAAAACAAAAGAAGAGTTGATTTTAGAACTGCTGAAACTAGAGAAATAATGAAATCCAAGGAGTAGAAAAAGAGATACACAAAAAGAACGAGAATATTAAAGAAAAGAAAACAAGAATAATTAAATACCTTATAGAAGAGGCATGCAGTTCAAAAAGCGAGAACAGGAAACAACAACAACAACAACAACAACAACAACAACAACAACAACAACAACAATGACAACAACAACAAAACGTAAAAATATATGGAAAAAAAGAAGAAATTTACAATCAGAAAACTGGAAAAAATGACATCCAGAGAGCCCGAGTCTTAAAAGACGAAAAAAATATCGAATCCAAATAAAAACGAAACTGGAAAATAAAGGAAAAAACAAAAATAATCGACAACCAAATTTCCAAGCAGCAGCAGCACCATGGCCAACCAAAGCACAACCACAGAGAAAGAGGAGAGAAGAGAAGAGAAGAGAAGAGAAGAGAAGAGAGAAGAGAAGAGAGATAGGGAGAGGTACCATTTCTGCCCTTTCGTCACACAACCAACCACACACCACCAAACCACAACCAGAGAGAAGAGAAGAGAAGAGAAGAGTGAAGAGAAGAGAGATAGGGAGAGGTACCATTTCTGCCCTTTCACTACACAACCAACCACACACCACCCAAACCACAACCAGAGAGAGAGAAAGAGAAGAGAGAAGAGAGAAAGAGGTGTACCAAGTCTAGCCTTGCAACACCACCATCACCACCACCATAAGAAAGAAAGTGAAGAGAAAGAGAGACATAGAAGAGAAGAGAAGAGAAAAGAGAGATAGAGAGGAGTACCGTGTCTGCCCACTACCACCGTCACCGTCACCACCGTCACCGTTATTGAGGAAGAAAGTGAAAAGAGAGAGAGAGAGAGAGAGAGAGAGAGAGAGAGAGAGAGAGAGAGAGAGAGAGAGAGAGAGAGAGAGAGAGAGAGTGCCACGCCAAGTCTTTCGTGACCACCTTCTGACCTATTGACCCCGACCTGAGCCACGGGGTGCAGTAGCTCATGCACGGTGTTCGCGGAAGGTCAAGACGCAGCCCCAGGTGACCCCCCGGCGAGGCTGGCGAAGGGAAAACAACAACAACCAAACAACAACAACAACAACACCATCGAGGGTTACAGCCAAAAAGAGAGGAATTAGTCTTCATAAAAGGGATTGAAGACGATGGTATATGCGCGGCCTAGACTAACTCCACCGCCCCCCCCTGCCCTGCCCCCCACCCCCCCAGAAGGCAGCCCCAGGGACGAGAAGAGGACAAGGAAGACAGTATCAAGGAAGACAACAAGAGGACAACCCCGCTAACTCGACTCTCTTCAAGCCCTGGTGTCGCCCCTAACGAGGTCACAGGTGTTACAAGTCGCCCACAGGTGTCAGGTGCAAAGGGGTCGAGGTCACCACGCCCCCCACCCACCCCACCCCCTCTACACTCCCCCCCAGCGCCCCCACCCTCACCCCCCGAAGCCTGGCCCTCCTTTGTGTGTGTGTGTGTGTGTGTGTGTGTGTGTGTGTGTGTGTGTGTGTGTGTGTGTGTGTTTGTGTGTGTGTTTGTTTGTTTGTTTCATTGTTTGTGTGGTCGGGTCGCCTCTGCCGCCGCCCCCCCCTCCTCCCCCCCCCCCGCCCCTCCCCCCACCCACCCACCCCCCACCACCACCACCATCGTCACCACCACCTCAACACCGCCGCCGCCGCCGCTGCCGCAACCACCACCGCCACCACCACCACCACTACCACCCAGGCCGACTTATGATCTCCTTTTAGTATTATTTTGAAGGTTTTATTTTTCCTATGAGAGGTTTATTACGTGTATGATTCCTGTATCTACTTCTGCTACTACTACTACTATTACTACTACTTCTGCTACTACTACTACTACTACTACTACTACTACTACTACTACTACTGCTGCTGCTGCTGCTGTAGCTACTCTTCCACATGTTTGTTACTAAGACGTTCGCTTCGGAAGATGATCGGTTCAGATTCTTCTTCTCGTCCTTGTCCTTCTTGGTCTCACGTCTGTTGTTGTCCCTCGTTCGATCCCCCGAGCCAGAGTTTCCCCCCACGGTCACCTGTTATGCATTACTTACAGCGTTAAGGACTCCTCGCTCCTCCATTATTAGGTTCCACACTAAAACAGGATGTAAAAAAAAACTAAAAAAAAAATCCTCCATGCCTTTGTATGTAGAGAGTAAAATGTAAAAAAAATACTGTTGAGATTGACAAAGTTTAGTGTTCATTACTGAAGGAAATAAAAGAGTCACGACCACCAAAAATTGCTTATCACTGCTGGCACGCGAGAGGCGGCAGGCGGGGCCCCACGGGTGTCGGGGCGGGGCGGGGCGGGGCGGCAGGGCGGCGGCGGGGCGGCGCGGCGCGGGGCCTCCGGGCGGTGCGGGAGAGTTCTGAGGCTGTTCTTTCATCTCCCGCACGCGACCCGGAAGCCTCCCGCTGCTGACGATGACGATGTTGCTGCCGCCGCTGCTGTTAGTGCTGCTGCTGCTGCTGCTGCTGCCGCCGTGCTGTTACTGCTGGTTACTGCTGCTGCCGAGCCCCGCGTGGGTGCCAGGCGCGAGGCGAAGGAAAACAAACAAGTCAGCGTGAACCACCCGGAGCTGATGATGATGATGATGACTGGTGACGACGATGACGATGATGATGTGGTGACGGTGTCAGGGCGGCGCCCCTGACGACCAGCGGCGGCGGGGGGCCGAGCCGGTCCAAAAGACCCGCCGCAGCAGAGACTGGCCTGGCCGCGCCCTGGGAGCCGCCGCGCCGCCCCCCCCCGGGCCCGCCGGGCACGCCAGGCCCCGCGCCCCGAGGCCCCGCCGAGGCCGTCCTTCGCCACTCCTCCAGCTTGTTGAGTCGCATCTTTCCGCGAGCCCGAGCGCCCGTCGGGCCGCCCGGCACCAGGCCGCGGTGGCCCGCGCGGGTCTCGGGTCCGCGCCCCGTGCTTGACGTTGCTAGAGGCAAGGAGGCGCGGCGCGGCCAGCTCGCCGCGCCGCGCCGCAGCAGCGGCCGGCAGCCCGCAGCGCCGAGGAGCCGAGGACCGCCGCCCTGAAGGAGGCCGCGGCCGCCCGGGGCGGGGAGTGTCGAGGCCGCGCGTGTGGCGGCGTGGCGGTGGCGCCTCGGCAGTCATGGGGGCGGGGCGCTTGCCCTGGGCGGGGGGGGGGGGACGTCTGCCCCTGCCCCGCGCCCCCCCGCCCCGCGCCCCCTCGCCGCGCCGCCGCCGCCGCCGCCGCGCCCCGGACGCAGGGACGGAGGCCGGGCCGCGCGTCGTGGCCGTGTTCGGTGTGTCGTCGCGTTGTTCACGCCAGGGACGGACGGACGATATTTTACTATTATGATAATAACGTGTTCTCTAAACACCATGCCTGTGTGATACTAGAGCCTGTCTCGCCGCGCCCGCAGCGGCGCAGTGAAGCGGGACGCGGCGCGCGCCCGCCCGTGCTGCGCGCCCGCGCCGCGCCCCTGGCGGGCCCCGGGGGGCGGGGCGGCGCTGCCTGCCCCGCCCCGCGCCCCGGCCCCGCCCGCTGTAGCGCCGGCCCCGGCTCACTGGGGTAATACGCTTTCTGTGTATCCGGTACGGTCACCCGTGTACTGAGTGTCGCTCCCTCCCACCCCAACACAAACACCACCACCACCCTCCCCACCACCACCACCTCGCCTCCACCACTACCACCACCACCACCACCATTCCCCCCCACACCCGCACCGCCCACACCCGCCCGGGCCGGTACGCCCCCCTGTCCCAGCCCCCCCGTGGCCACCCCACCCGCCCACCCACCCACCACCACCCTCGTATTGGACAGACCGCCAGTGTCCTTCTACCGCTCCTCCCCCTCCTCCACCTCCTCCACCTCCTCCCCTTCTCCTCCTGCTCCTCCTCCTCTTCCCTGTTGGCTCTGCCGGTCTTCCCTCCCCCCCAGCACCCGGCCTCCCCCCATTCGACCACTTGTTCCTCTCCTACCTCAGAAGACTCCTCAAAATACCTCCGCTGAACTCACCCTCGCCCCCCCATCACCCCAACCCCCACCAAGACGCCAGAAAGACCCCCCTCCCCCCATTTGCTGCCTTCCCCCCTCCTCTTCCCCTTCCCTCCCTCCTCCTTGCCTCCCTTCGTCATTTCATCTCATTCTTCATCTCTCACCTCCATGACACACACACACACATACTCACGCACACGCACACATAAATAAAACACCCAAACACACACATACGATTTTATTCTATAGATTATTAAGTTTCACTCCATTTGTTTACGTATAAAAATATGAATAAAAATGACCTACCTCGCCTCACCCTTGACGGAGAAAGAAAACGAAATGTGTTCCTAAAAACTATGAAAAAAAGTAACTACTAGACTCAAGGCCTGCGCAGAAATGGGCTTAAATTAGACCCTTTCTGCGCAGCCCTTCACCACTGCCCGCCCATCCAATCCCATTTCCCGTATAAGACAAGAAATGGTCTCAAGGGAATCCTAACCCCCTTTTTAAGAGAGTATGATCTCCTATAACGTAACTCAAGACAGCATTGGAACACAGTTATTTTGCCCTGATATGCTAAAATGGATACAAGATCGTCCTCAGCCCATAATGTATAAGCTAATAATGGGTGCAGGACATGCTCTAAAGGTAATTTAATGATTGAAAAGTGAATTAGAGAAGCAATTAAACAAGATAAAAGATAAAGTTGAAATTCATGTATCTTGAGAATATTGGATGGTAGAATAATGTCACGCGGAAGAGAGAAAAAAAATGAAGACAATAGACGAAATGAAAGAAAAACATAAGTATAAACACAGAAAACAAAAACAAAACACTCTTGCTATTATTTTCTTTCCTCCTATAACTAGCCAGGGAGATAAAAAAAAAACAAATAAATAAATAAAAGAAAGGGAAGCCGGACCAGCATACAAACTTAAACTGTGACACTTGATATCAATACTAGATGTTCATTTAATTCTTCTCTCTCTCTCTCTCTCTCTCTCTCTCTCTCTCTCTCTCTCTCTCTCTCTCTCTCTCTCTCTCTCTCTCTCGCTCTCGCTCTCGCTCTCTCTCTCTCTCTATCTATTTTTCTCTATCTTCTCTTTTTGTATCTCTGTATTTCTACCTATCTATCTGTATCTGTCTACCTATCTATCTGTCTATCTGTCCAACTATCTGTCTGTCTATCTTTCTCTATTTCTATCTATTTCTTTCTAACTGTTTTCAATCTGTATTTCTCTATCTACTTCCATTCTGTACTTCAATCTATCTGTCTATCTCTGTTTCTCTATACGTGTCCAATACCTGTTCTTGGCAATACTTCCGGTAATAACTCGTGGTACCTCTTATAATAACATAGCTAAATATATTATCTCGTGTTGACCTCATGCAATATTAATGTTTAGTAAAGTTAAGTGCAGCACTCAAATGCATAGATTATCATTCAACCTTCCATTTAACCCTCCCTCCATACTTACTGATGATGCTGATGCTGTCTGTGTGTCTGTGTCTGTCTGGGAGAGAGATGCTCATTTGATTCACTTTTTGATATATTTAAGGATTCAGTAAAAATATATATAAAAGACTTGCTGGAGTTTTTTTTATATACATATTTTTGGGGTTGTAGAAGTACTTATTAGTGAAGGAGTGCGGTTTGGTTTGTCACGCTGGGCTAGTGTAGATTGGTTTGTTTTTTTGGTTTTGGGTTGATTTCTTTTTTTTTTTTTTAGGTTGTAGTTTTGGAGTTACTCATTTGGATGGTTTGGTGAAGAGAATGTCTGTTGTTCTTGTTATTTTTGTTTTTTATTTCTCTTGTTGTTTTTCGTGGTTTTGTCTTACACAGAAAAAAAGAAAAGACGGAAAAATAAAACAGGTAAATTTAGCCAATAAAGATCACTGCAGGCAAGCACAGTGAAAGGAAAAGATAAGAAGAAAAGAAAAGAAAACAACATTGAAAAAATAAAAAAAATATGAAAGTTTAAGAGAAATTTAAACTTTTCATATCAATACACATAAAAAAGACTTTGCAATTACTACTTAAAAAAATAGCAATTAAAAAAAGTATAATTAAATAGCTCTTGTAAATAAAAAGGGGTAAAAATAAATAATAATAATAATGAAACTAATAAAAAAAATTAAAACTTGCAGTGATTTTTTTTCTTTTTTGTCTTCACTGAAACCAATCCACGTGTATTTGTTTGTGTGTTTGTTTGTTTGTTTACTTGTTGCCTTTGTTTGCGCTGCACCACCACCACCACAACCACCACCACAACCACCACCACAGCGAGGACGGGACCCACCCAGCCTGCCCCCCGTGGCCCCCCAGTGGTCCCCCCTTGTGGTCCTCCCCCCCTGGAGTAGTGGTGAGGCTTTCTTCTTCTTCATCTTCTTCTTCTTTCTCTTCTTTTTCGTCTTCGTCTTTGTCTTCTTTTCTTCTTTTTCGTTTTCATGTTCTTGTTGTTGTTGTTGTTCTTCTTCATCTTCTTCTCCTTTCTCTTCTTCTTCGTCTTCGTCGTTGTCTTCTTCTCTTCCCTTTTCTTCTTTTTCGTATTCATGTTCTTGTTCTTCTTCTTCTTTTTCTTCATCTTCTTCATCCTTATTCTTCTCCACTTCCTCATTTTCCTTCTCCTACTTCTCTTCTCGTCCTCTTCCGCTTCTTCATCTTCTTCAATCTTCTTCTCTTCCACTTTTGCATGTCACTTCATTTTCCTTCTCTTCCTCCTTTTCCTTCTTCTCTCTCTCCCCATCCCTTTTTTTGCTATCTTTCTCTCTATCTATCTATCTATCTATCTATCTATCTATCTATCTATTTATCTATCTCAAGTTTCATATTAGAATTAAACAATTACTACTTCACTCCATTTTAATTTATTATTTTCTCTCTAACTCCTGTAGAATAATAATGTGTTTGCAAGCCGTGGAGCCAATCCGGTTCTATATACTAATTATAATTTTGTGAAGAGAGAGATGAAATTAATTATTATAAGTCTCCCATTACATTACCTCACTGACCTCCGTTTTCTGTTGTGCTCTGTTGCGTTTGTTGTTGATATTAAGTTTTTTTCTTTTGTTTTGTTACCTTTTGTTCCTTTTTGAATGCTTCTGTTATTATTTTCATTGTTACTATTTTTTACTTTCGTGTGTGGTTTGTTGATTCGCGGTTTTCTGTGTTTTTTAAAGAGTGGAGAAGTAAACAAACTCAAACAAACAAACAAACAAAGAAACTTGTGGAAAGTATATTTGTCGCAATTTAAAGTTTTGTGTTTGTATCTTTCCCTCCTATTTCTCTTCCTTCTCAATTTCTCCTCCTCCTCCTCCTCCTCCTCCTCCTACTACTACTACTACTACTACTACTACTACTACTACTACTACTACTACTACTACTACTACTACTACTACTACTTCTTATTCTCATTTTCCACCTCTTTCTCCTCTTCCTCCCACTCTTCTTTCATCTTCTCCTCCTCCTCTTCCTCATTCATTTATATTCTCCACCTTTTTCTTTTCCCTCTCCACCTCTTCTTCTCCTCCTCCTTCTCATACATTCTTTTTTTTCACCGTTTTCTTTTCTTTCTTTCATTCTTTTCATTTAATTCCTTCATTCTCTTCTTCCCTCATTCACCTTCCATCATCAATTTATCTATATCTGTCTATCTATCTATCTATCTATCTATCTATCTACCCATCTATCTATCTATCTATCTTCACAGCCATTCCCTTAACATCAACGTAAAGTGTGCGAAGATAATTGAAAAGGATCATTAAGAGCTGGAAATCCTCCCTTGGTGACGATTAACTCTTCTCATAAACTTTCGTCCCTTCCCTTTAGCCAGCGTTCGGTGCCTTGTGATCACCAGTGTTGCCAGAAGAGGTAGAAATCAGTGTTACCAGTTAAAAATAAGATACGACTCAATGTTGCCAGCTGAAAATTAATGATGACAAGTGTAACCAGATCAAAATGAGTACGCAAGTCAGTGTTACCAGCTAAAAATTAAGTGACATAGTGTTACCAGTTTAAACTATGTAACTTAAGTCAGTGTTACCAGCTAAAAAATAATGATTACAGTGTGATAAAAAAATTACTCGTCAGTGTTACCAGCTAAAAATGAATTATCACAGTTACTATACGAAAAAAAAAATACTTCGTCAGTGTAGCCAGACCAAAAATAAATTGACGCAGTTTTACCAGACCAAAATAAATTCTTCAGTCAGTGTTGCCACATGAAATATATAGACAAAAGCACATCGGCTAAAGGGACAATTAGTAAAGATAAAATATAACTGAAATAAAGTGGATATAAATACAATAAAAAATAAATCTTCGTTGTCATTCCAATTCAACTAAAAAAAGGTATTATTACATCAGGTATTACTAGATTAACACAAAACTACATGCATTCCTTTTTTATATATATATCTTTACCGCATTCGTTGTTGATTATATTCCTAAGTGATAATATTTGTAAATCCGTGTATATTTTAACAAAGATTACAAAGATATTTTTTCATAGTTAACAAAGATGAAGATTATTATATGAGCACTCGAGTAAGACAAGAATAATTATAAGTCCTAATTTATCTCTATTTTCCATAACGTTAGCGATTCGTAAATGTTAAAAAAATAGAAGTTCTGATATATTTTTCTAATCTGTTATAGCAGTGGGAAAGTTTATAACGTTACGAAGCATCATTTCCTATTTTCCCGTCTTTTCCCTGACTTTTCCTTTCATTTTCCTGTTTTTTTTCCTGTTTTTTCCGTCATTTACTTACATTTTCTCGCTTTTTTTTATTTTTTTATTTCCATTTTCTGCTTTTTCCCGCTTTTCCCAGTAATTTCTTTCCATTCTCCTTCTTTTCCCCGACTTTTCCTTTCATTTTCCTGTTTTTTTCTGCTTTTTCCGTCATTTACTTACATTTTCTCGCTTTTTTCATTTATTTATTACCATTTTCTGCTTTTTCCCGCTTTTCCCAGTTATTTCTTTCCATTTTCCTTCTTTTCCCTGACTTTTCCCTACATTTTCCTGTTTTTTTCTGCTTTTTCCGTCATTTACTAACATTTTCTCGCTTTTTTCATTTATTTACTTCCATATTCTGCTTTCTCCTGCTTTTTCCAGTAATTTTTTTCAATTTTCCTGCTTTTTTCCGACTTTACCTTACATTTTCCTGCTTTTTTACTACTTTTCCTTACATTTTCCTGCTTTTTCCCGACTTTTCCTTACATTTTCCTGATTTTTACCGACTTTTCCTTACATTTTCCTGCTTTTTTACTACTTTTCCTTACATTTTCCTGCTTTTTTATTACTTTTCCTCACATTTTCCTGATTTTTACCGACTTTTCCTTACATTTTCCTGATTTTTACCGACTTTTCCTTACATTTTCCTGATTTTTACCGACTTTTCCTTACATTTTCCTGATTTTTACCGACTTTTCCCTACATTTTCCTGATTTTTACCGACTTTTCCTACATTTTCCTGATTTTCTCAGTCATTTCCTTCCATGTTCCTGCATTTTTCCGTCTTTTCTTTACATTTTCCTGCTTTTTCTTCCTAATTTCCTTACATTTTCCTGCTTTTGTCATGTTATTTTCCTCCTTTCCTGCATTTTCCTGATATTTTCCTTACATATTCCTTCTTTTTCCTGCTATTTTCCTTTCTTTTTCCTGCTTTTCCAGTCTTGTCTTTCCGTTTTTCTGCTTTTTCCTGCTATTTTCCTTTTTTCCTGCTTTCTTTGCTATTTTCCTTTCTTTCTCCTGCTCTTCCGGTCTCTTCTTTCCATTTTCCTGCTTTTCCTGCTATTTTTCTTTCTTTTTCCTGCTTTTCCAGTCTTTTCTTTCCATTTTCCTGCATTTTCCTGATAGTTTCCTCCCTTCCTCTGCCTGGGAAAGGAAAACGAAAGAAAAAAAAGAGTATAGGAGCCTTTCAGCATTCCCTAAAGTCATATATATTTACCTCAAAGTCATAATATATATACCGTACACTCGTTACACACACACACGAACACACACACATATACCTCTCCCCTTCCCTTCCCTTCCCTTTCCCTTTCCCTTTCCCTTCCCTTCCCCTTCCCTTTCCCCTCTTTTTATCCCTTTTTGCATCTCGTCGCAGTATATTCCTCTTTCCCCTTTTTCCCCAAGTCCCCAAAGATTTCCCAACAATCCCCATTTGTTCACATTTCCCAAGTTTTCCCAATTTTTTTCCCTTTTCCCCAGTTTTCCCCAGGTTGTTTTTCCTATTTTCCCAAGTTCAAAGTGTCTAGTTTCCCCCAATCCCAAGTTTCCGCCATTCCCCATTTTTTCAAGTCCCCCAAAATCACCAGGTATCCCAAATTTTCACACAAGAATCATCTCAGTTTTCCCAATCCCAAAAAATTTCCCAATCCCCAATGCCAAGTTTCCTCAGTTTTCCCCAATCCCTAAGAATATCCATTTTCCCCAGTCTCCCCAAGATTCCCCAGTTTTCCCTAATCCCCCCAAGATTCCTCAGTTTTACCCAATACCCCAGTTTTCCCAATCCTCAAGAATTCCCAGTTTTCCCCAGTATCCCCCCAAGAATCCCCAGTTCTCCCCAGTCTCCTAAAGACTTCCCAGTTTTACCCAATATCCCAGTTTTCCCAATCCCGAAGAATATCCTATTTTTTTCCAAATCCCCAAAAATCCCCTAGTTTTTTCAATACCCCAGTTTTTCCCAAGCCCTAAGAATACCCAATTTTCCCAATCCCTAAGAACATCCATTTTTACCCAAGTCTCCCAAAGATTTCCCAGTTTTACCCAAGATCCCATTTTTTCCCAATCCCTAAGAACATCCATTTTTCCCCAGTTTCCCCCAGTCCCCAGTTTTACCCAATACCCCAGTTTTTCCCAATCCCCAAGAATCCCCAGTTTTTCACAATCCCCAAGAATCCCCAGTTTTTCACCAGTTCCCCTCCACCTCCCCAGTTTTACCCAATAACCCAGTTTTTCCCAATCCCTAAGAACATCCATTTTTACCCCCGTCTCCCCCAGCACGTGTCCCATTCCCCCGTCAGTTCACGCCCCTCCCGATGTGATATCAGTGACCCAATGAGGAATGTCCCCCAGTAACCAATGGGTGTGGGTTCGATGTGTCCCCAACGTCGTGCAGTCCGTGTCGGTTCCTTTGTTTCCAAGTGTCGACGATACAAACTAAAGGAAATTGTTTTGAAGATTGTCTGTTCGCTGATAAGTGTTATGGTAAGGTTGACAATATATATATACATACCATAGTTATCTGTACACCAGCTAACATAATAATAATAATAATAAATAATAATAATAATAATAATAATAAATAATAATAATGTTAGTCTTGTATAATATATGATAACAAAGATCTATTTTCTTTTAAACTCTCATTGTCTCATAAGTTGCTAATTAATGAATAAAAATCATCATTAGTGGCGTGTTTGATTTGTCCTTTTTTGGGGTGTTTATTTTATTTTTTTTGTTTGTTTGTTTGTTTGTTTTCCCGCAAAAAATATTCGACCGTTTTATGTCCGTTGTTTTTTCTTTTTTTCGTTTTTTATCTTGCTTTTTTTCGTTTTGCAAGTACCGTTTGTTGTTGTTGTTGTTGTTGTTATTATTATTATTATTATTATTATTATTATTATTATTATTATTATTATTATTATTATTATTATTATTATTATTATTATTATTATTATTATTATTATTATTATTATTATTATTATTATTATTATTATCATTATCATTACTACTACTACTACTACTACTACTACAACTACTACTACTACTACTACTACTGCCACTACTACTACTACTACTACTACTACTACTACTACTACTACTACTACTACAAGGGGTTGACGGAGGATGTGGCAACAGTGGAAAGCAGCATAACAGGTAAGAATAAAAGAATAGGAATAAAGGAATAAATAAAATAAAGAAAGAAACGGAGAATAACGGTTAATAGAGAATAGGTCGTTAGAGGTAGAGGAAGAAAAGGAGAAGAAAGCAAAAAAAGAGACGAAGACAAAAGAAGAAAATGAAAAGGAAGAAAAACGAAACAAAAATCAAAGAAAAAAAAAAAGAAAACCAGAAAAAAACGAGTAGGAGAAAAGAAGAAAAAAGAAAAAGAGAAGAAGAAAAGGAAAAAGAAAACAATAAAGGAAGAAAGCAAAAAAGAGACGAAGACAAAAGAAGAAAAGGAAAAGGAAAAAAACGAAACAAAAATAAAAGAAAAGGAAAAAGAAAAACAGAAAAAGCGAATAAAAGAAAAAAAGGGGAAGGAAGAAAAAAACGAGACCTTAAGAAAAGAAGAAAGAAAAGAAGAAATAAACCAAAAGATAAAAGAAGAAAAGGAAAAAGAAAACAATAAAAGAATAAAGCAAAAAAGAAACGAAGACAAAAGAAGAAAAATTAAAAGGAAGGAAAAACGAAACCAAAATAAAAGAAGAAAATGAAAGAGAAAACCAGAAAAAAACGAATAAGAGAACAGAAGAAAAAGGAAAAAGAAAAGAAGAAAAGGGTAAGGAAGAAAAAACGAAACCTTGAGAAAAGAAGAATGAAAAGAAGAAAAATTAAACCAAAAGATAAAAGAAGAAAAGGAAAAAGAAAACAATAAAGGAAGAAAGCAAAAGAGACGAAGACAAAAGAAGAAAATGAAAAGGAAGAAAAAATGAAACCAAAATAAAAGAAGAAAATGAAAGAAAAAAACAGAAAAAAACGAATAAGATAAAAGAAGAAAAGGAAAAAGAAAAAAAGAACGACTAAAATAAAAGGAAAAGGAAAAGAAAAAACAAAAAAAGACTAAAGTAAAAAAACAAAAAACAAAACAAAAATGAAACCATAAAATAAAAAAGAAGAAAGAAAAGAAGAAAAAAATAAACCAAAAGATAAAAGAAGAAAAGGAAAAAGAAAACAATAAAAAAACGAGACTATAAGATAAAAAAAAAGAAAAAGAAAACAAGAAAAAAACGGGTAAAAAGGGAAAAAGAAAAGTAAAAATAAGAAGAAAAGGTAAAAGAAGAAAGAACAAAAATAATAACAGGAAAAAGAAAAAGAAAAAACAGACCATTAGTAAGTTTATATATATGCCAACCCTCCAACATCTCTTAACCTCCTTTCCATGTCCTCGAAACAAAAACAAAAACAAAAACAAAAAAAAACAATAGGAATACTTGTGTCATCTTATGGTAAAGGAGACTGCAATAAAGGAGAGCGAGTAGCCTTTTGATGTAGGTGAATAATTGATCATTTCATGACCAAATACATATAAAAAAAATGATATGAAAAAGGTAAAGGAAGATTGTAAAAGAGTAAGTAGCAATTTTAATACTATCACTACTACTACTACTACTACTACTACTACTACTACTACCATCACTACTACTACTACTACTACTACTACTACTACTACTACTGGTACTACTACTACTACCATCATTACTACTACTACTACTACTACTACTACTACTACTACTACTACTACTACTACTACTACTACTACTACTACTACCACTGCTACTACTACTACTACTACTACTACTACTACTACTACTACTACTACTACTACTACTACTACTACTACAGGGCGAACATTTCAATACAAAAAAAAAAACATAATCTCTAATAGAAATGGAGTAAGATTGAACGTAGAGTGAATATCAATTTAAAAGATTTAGAAGCGAATTTACACTTCATTACAAAAACTAATTATATATATAACTACCTAACTAGGGTACTCGACTGCTCGAAACTTCCCTGCCTACCCTAATCACCTGCTTGGCCTAATCAGCAGGTTATTAAAGGCAAAAAATACTGATGATAAGGACATTTTTATATATTTTTCCTCTTGCGAGCTACTCATAGACACAATATTCGAAGCTTTGAAACTATAAATCACGAAGCAACGAGACACTAACGAGAAGAGAGAGAGAGAGAGAGAGAGAGAGAGAGAGAGAGGAGGAGGAAGAGGAGTCAGTTGGTTAAGTGCAGGAAGAGAGGAAGGAGGTACAGGAGGCCACGGAGAAGAAGAGGAGGAAGAAGAGGAAGAAGAGGAGGAGACAGAATGGTATGTGCTTTATTCGTGTTGATAAAGGAGGAGAAGGAACAGAGATGATAAGGAGAGGAAGAGGAAGAGGAAGGAGAAATAGAGAGGAAAGAGGAACGGAAAGGAGGAGATAAAGATAAGAAGAAATAAAACTAGAATTAACGAAGAGGAGATAGAAGAAAGATGAGGAGAGGGAGCGATAAGGGGATAAAAGAGGAGGAGGAGGAGAAACGGAGAGGAGGAAACAGGAGATAAGATAAGATAAGAAATAAAACTACAATGAACGAAGAGATAGATAGGAGAAAGTAGAGAGGGAGAGATAAGAAGATAGAAGAGGAGGAGGAGGAGAAACGGAGAGGAGGAAATAGGAGATAAGATAAGAAATAAAGCCCGAATGAACGAAGAGATAGATAAGAAAAAGAAGAGAAGGAGAGATAAGAAAATAGAAGAGAAGGAGGAGGAAAAGAAGAGGAGGAGAGGAGGAAGGAGGAAAGAGGAGGAGGAGGAGGACGAGGACATAACTAGAATTACATAGTTTCGAGATGGTTAAACTAATCTAATCACTCAACCCTCTAAATCACATTCTCAGGGGGTCATTAAGTTTAAGGAAGGCCCAAATTAACCAAGAAAGATTATAGATGTTTAAAAGCCATTGATTATTATAGAAAGAAGAATAAGATGATTGTTTTAATGGTGGTTAACTTTGGTCCGTATCCTGAATCTCTCTCTCTCTCTCTCTCTCTCTCTCTCTCTCTCTCTCTCTCTCTCTCTCTCTCTCTCTCTCTCTCTCTCTCTCTCTCTCTCTCTCTCTCTCTCTCTCTCTCTCTCTCTCTCTCTCTCTCTCACACACACACACACACATCTAAGGCTTTCGTAGAGGTTATATAAGTATTCCCGTGGGTAGTTTTGAGCCTAGTGGTAGTTTGACCATTCCTCTGTACCTTGAACCTAAGAAAACACTCATAACAACCCAACTAACCTCCTTTTTTGACCTTGGGAAATAGTTAACATACCCACATTTGGTAAGGCTTTCGTAGAGGTTGTGTAAGCATTTCCAGGGATAGTTTTATGAGCCTGGTGGTAGTTTGACCTTTCCTCTGTACCTTGAACCTAAGAAAACACTCATTAAAACCCGGCTAACCTTTTTTGACCTTGGGAAATAGTTAACATACACACATTTGGTAAGGCTTTCGTAGAGGTTGTATAAGCATTTCCAGGGGTAGTTTTATAAGCCTAGTGGGAGGTTGACCATTCCTCTGTACCTTGAACCTAAGAAAACACTCATTAGAACCCGGATAACCTCATTTGTGCCCTTGGGAAATAGTTAACATACCCACATTTGGTAAAGGTTTCGTAGAGGTTGTGTAAGCATTTCCAGGGGTAGTTTTATGAGCCTGGTGGTAGTTTGACCTTTCCTCTGTACCTTGAACCTAAGAAACCACTCACGAGAACCCGATTAACCTCTTTTTTTTTACCTTGGGATATAGTTGGTGTGGGCGGCGTAAGCGAGTGAGAATATTAACCTAGATATTATAAAAAGTTTGATTGTTACAAAGAAAAAAAAAGAAAAGAAAGCAGTTACAAGGGAAAGGTTGTTCTAGTGATTTGTTAAGTACTTGGTGACGTAAAGGAAAGAAGAATAGAAGAGAAAATATAAAGAAGAGAAGAAGAAGAAGAGGAGGAGGAGGAGGTGTTAGTGATGATTAGGACTTAGTGTGACGTAGAAGAGGAGAGTAACGAGGAGGAAGAGGAGGAGGAGGAAGAGGAGGAAGAAGAGGAGGAAGAAAGTAATATTAAGCTAAGTAACGTAGGCAGAGGAAGAGGAGGAGGAGGAGGAGGAGGAGGAGGAGGAGGAGGAGGAGGAGAGAGGAGGAGAGGGGAAGAAGAGGAGGAGGAGGCAAAAAAAAACCTATTTACTCGCCTTTGCCACATTAAATAACAAGGCTTTTAGGTCACTCCTCCTCCTCCTCCTCCTCCTCCTCCTCCTCCTCCTCCTCCACCTCCTCCTCCTCCAGAGAGAGAGAGAGAGAGAGAGAGAGAGAGAGAGAGAGAGAGAGAGAGAACTAGTCAAGAATAGTCCCTAGACGCTATTAACACAACAAACAAACGCACAAACACACACAGGATGAGTTACGTTAGAAAGTTAGACTAGTAGGAATCTCTCTCTCTCTCTCTCTCTCTCTCTCTCTCTCTCTCTCTCTCTCTCGCTCTCTCACTCTCTCTCTCTCTCTCTCTCTCTCTCTCTCTCTCTCTCTCTCTCTCTCTCTCGGAATGGGAAGCAAAAATAGTGAAATTCCGAGAGGTTTTTTAAGCCGGGGAAAAGGATTTAGGAGCGTACGTGGAAAGGGAGGAGGAGGAGGAGGAGGAGGAAGAGGAAGAGTACCTGTGGGAGAGGATGCAGGTGTGAGAAGGTACGAACGACAGGTAAATAATTAGACACTACTACTACTACTACTACTACTACTACTACCACCACCACCACTACCACCACTACTACTATTACTACTACTACTACTACTACCAAGCCCAATGCTCAATCATTCACAGGTAACCAGACCAAACTCCCTCCCTGCACCAGTTACCACTCGATCACTTAATTGGGTCGTTAGCAGCAGCGGTAAAGGCTTGTTCAGACATACGCTCACTTACTTTTGACGGGAATGAACTAAATTGTATGTTTGGGTCAACTTAATGTGGTAGGTTAAGGTAAAGTGAGAGAGGGAGAATTTGAAAAGTGGATTACGGTCAGTGTTAAGAGATTAGGAAGGTGAGAGAGAGAGAGAGAGAGATAGGGAGAAGGGGGAGAGAGATAGAGATGAGAAGATAAGGAGAGGAGATAGTGATTGGGAGAAGTGAGGAGAGATAAAGAAAAGGAGGAGAAAGGGAGAGGAGATGGGAGGGTATAGAAGAGAGGAGGATGATTAGGAACAGATGAGAAGAGAGAGAAGGAAAGGCAGAAGAAATAGAGATAGAAGGAACGAAGATGAGACAGGAGGAGGAGGAGATAGAGGAAGAAGAAGAGAAGGAGAATAAGATAGTGGGAGAGGAAGAAAGGAAAGTGAATATGGAGAAAAAAAAGCAAGAACAGATATCAGATAAGAAAGATTACAAGTTAAGAGAGGAGGAGGAGGAGGAGGGGGAACTGAGAGGAGGAGGAGAGAGAGATTATCAGTAGAGTGAGTTCTGGGAGTGCGTGAGTGAGGGGCATGTTACCAAATGAAAGAGAGTAAGAAAATTTAGTAACAAGATTGAGGGCAGGAAACAAAGAAAAGCTATTGAAAGAAGAAAGAAGACAGGAGGAAGGAAGACAAGTTTGTACGAGGGAAACTTGACTCGGCAGAAAGTGAAAGGGGACAGGCGAGAGAGAGAGAGAGAGAGAGAGAGAGAGAGAGAGAGAGAGATGCAAAGGAGGGGAAATAAGAAGCAGAGAGAAGAGAGACGGCGTTTGATTGGGACCTCTCTCTCTCTCTCCCTTACTCTCTCTCTCCCTTTCTCTCTCTAACTCACACTCGCTATAGCTGGTGAACTCGCCGGTACTTTTTTTGATAACTGTTGATCCTGTTTGTGAATATAAGTGTAAATGAATCAATCTCGAGGCTGAAGTGGTGTACCAGATAACGAAGGATTAAGTGCTGGAAATTATCGGAGTAGAAGTGCAGATTGAAAGGCAGAAAACGATAGAGGAAAGAAAAAACAGCGAGGTAAGTTTAGTAAGTAAAGATAGAAGAAATAAAGAGAGGGAGAGGAAACGAAGATGAGACAGAAGGAGGAGGAAAAAGAGAAAGTAGTAAAGGAGAGGAATTAAGGAAGGAAAAAAATAAATAAGTAAAGATTGAATAGGAAGAAAGAGAAAACGAAGGAAAGAAAGAGGAGAAAAGGAGAAAGTGAAGGAAAGAAAGAGGAGAAAAAGAGAAAGTGAAGGAAAGAAAGAGGAGAAAAAGAGAAAACGAAGGAAAGAAAGAGGAGAAAAGGAGAAAGTGAAGGAAAGAGGAGAAAAAGAGAAAGTGAAGGAAAGAAAGAGGAGAAAAAGAGAAAACGAAGGAAAGAAAGAGGAGAAAAAGAGAAAACGAAGGAAAGAAAGAGGAGAAAAAGAGAAAGCGAAGGAAAGAAAGAGGAGAAAAAGAGAAAGTGAAGGAAAGAAAGAGGAGAAAAAGAGAAAACGAAGGAAAGAAAGAGGAGAAAGAGAAAGCGAAGGAAAGAAAGAGGAGAAAGAGAAAGCGAAGGAAAGAAAAGAAAGAAGGAGAAAGAAAAGGAAAGAGAAAGGAAAGGAAGAGAAGGAGGAAAAAAAGAAAAGAGAAAGGAGGAAAAAAGAGGAGAAAAGAAAAGCGAAGGAAAGAAAGGAAAAAAAGAAAACGAAGGAAAGAAAAAGAAGGAGAAAAAAAGCGAAGGAAAGAAAGAGGAGGAAAAGAGAAAACGAAGGAAAGAAAGAGGAGAACAAGAGAAAACGAAGGAGAGAAAAAGAGAAAGCGAAGGAATGAAAGAAAACGAAGGAAAGAAAGAGGAGAAAAAGAGAAAGCGAAGGAAAGAAAGAGGAGAAAAAGAGAAAACGAAGGAAAGAAAGAGAAAAAAATGAGAGAAAGAGGAGAAAAAGAGAAAACGAAGGAAAGAAAGAGGAGAAAAAGAGAAAACGAAGGAAAAAGAGGAGAAAAAGAGAAAGTGAAGGAAAGAAAGAGGAGAAAAAGAGAAAACGAAGGAAAGAAAGAGGAGAAAAGGAGAAAGTGAAGGAAAGAAAGAGGAGAAAAAGAGAAAGTGAAGGAAAGAAAGGAGAAAAAGAGAAAACGAAGGAAAGAAAGAGGAGAAAAAGAGAAAACGAAGGAAAGAAAGGAGAAAAGGAGAAAGTGAAGGAAAGAAAGAGGAGAAAAAGAGAAAGTGAAGGAAAGAAAGAGGAGAAAAAAGAAAACGAAGAAAAGAAAGAGGAGAAAAAGAGAAAACGAAGGAAAGAAAGAGGAGAAAAGAAAGCGAGAAAAGGAAAGGAAAAAGAAGGAAAACGAAGGAAAGAAAGAGGGAGAACAAGAAAACAGAAGGAGAGAAAAGGAGAAAAGAAAGCGAAGGAATGAAAAGAGAAAGAAAGGAAAGAAAGAGGAGAAAAGAAAGCGAAGGAAAAGAGGAGAAAAGAAAACAGAAAGAGAAAGAGGAGAAAAAGAGAAAGCGAAGGAAAGAAAGAGGAGAAAAAGAGAAAGCTAAGGAAAGAAAGGAGAAAAAGAGAAAGCGAAGGAAAGAAAGAGGAGAAAAAGAGAAAGCGAAGGAAAGAGAGGAGAAAAAAGAAAACAAGGAAAGAAAGAGAAGAAAAAGAGAAGAAAGAAAGAAGAGGAAAAAGAAAGTGAAGGAAAGAAGAAAGGAGAAAGTGAAGAGGAAGAAAGAGGAGAAAAGAAGAAGAAAGAAAAGAAGAAAGTGGAGAAAGGGAGGAAAGTGAAGAAGGAAAGAAAGAGGAGAAAAAGAAAGAAGAAAAGGGAGATAAAGAGGAGAAAAAGAGAAAGTGAAGGAAAGAAAGAGGAGAAAAAGAGAAAGCGAAGGAAAGAAAGAGGAGAAAAAGAGAAAACGAAGGAGAGAAAGAGGAGAAAAAGAGAAAACGAAGGAGAGAAAGAGGAGAAAAAGAGAAAACGAAGGAAAGAGGAGAAAAAGAGAAAGCGAAGGAAAGAAAGAGGAGAAAAAGAGAAAGCGAAGGAAAGAAAGAGGAGAAAAAGAGAAAGTGAAGGAAAGAAAGAGGAGAAAAATTGAAAGTGAAGGAAAGAAAGAGGAGAAAAAGAGAAAGGGAAGGAAAGAAAGAGGAGAAAGAGAAAACGAAAGAGAAAGAGGAGAAAAAGAGAAAGTAAAGGAAAATAAATAAGAGTGCCAAGGATTCTTAAGTACCCCTTGAAGAAAACGTGAGTTGGGTGTGATATCCTTTGCTCTTCATTATAGATTTTGACTTCCTTGCTATTTCTCGGTGCATAAGAAGAAAAGAAGTAGGAAGGAGTAGTTTTTTGGCTACTCTTTACTTTCTACTTTTGTGTGAGCGGCGAGTAGCGGCCTTTTTTGTGACCTTCTTGTTGCCCTTGAGCCGTGTCCTTTGATGTAAAAAAAAAAAAAAAGGAAGACGATAGAAAAAGTAAATAAGCAAGTAGGGGAAGAAAAAAAAGTAAAACAATATCACGCAGAAGAAACAGAAGTAGTAAAAAAAGTAAGAGTAGAAAAGGAAGAAAAAGAAGCAGGAAAAAAAGAAAAAATTAAGTACCATTCGCATATTCAGAAGACAGAGAAAGTAGAAAGAAAAGTAAGAAAACGATTAAAAAGAAGCAGAAAAAGAAAGTGGAGAAGAAAAAGAGGAAAAGAAGCAGGAAAAGAAAGAAAAAGAAGAGAAGGGAGAGAGGGACAAAAGATCATTCGCATATTCAGAAACGGGAAATCGTAAGAAGAAAAAGAAAAGTAAGAAAAAGAATATGAAAAGTAAGAAGAAAAAACAGAAAAAGAAGAAAAAGAGAAAAATTGTTTTTCCCTTCTCATTTCTTTCTCTTTCTTTCTTTCTTTCCTTCTCTTGTTCTCCTCTTTCCTTCCTTTCTCTTTTTCTCCTCTTTCTCTCCTTCGTTTTCTCTTTTTCCTCTTTCTCTTCTTTTTCTCCTCTTTCTTTCCTTCGTGTAATCTTTTTCTCCTCTTTCTTTCCTTCGTGTTATCTTTTTCTCCTCTTTCTTTCCTTCGTGTTATCTTTTTCTCCTCTTTCTTTCCTTCGTGTAATCTTTTTCTCCTCTTTCTTTCCTTCGTGTTATCTTTTTCTCCTCTTTCTTTCCTTCGTGTTATCTTTTTCTCCTCTTTCTTTCCTTCGTGTAATCTTTTTCTCCTCTTTCTTTCCTTCGTGTAATCTTTTTCTCTTCTTTCTTTCCTTCGTGTAATCTTTTTCTCCTCTTTCTTTCCTTCGTGTAATCTTTTTCTCTTCTTTCTTTCCTTCGTGTTATCTTTTTCTCCTCTTTCTTTCGTGTAATCTTTTCTTTCTTTTTTTTCTTTCTTTATCTTTCTCCTCTTTCTTTCCTTCGTGTAATCTTTTTCTCCTCTTTCTTTCCTTCGTGTTATCTTTTTCTCCTCTTTCTTTCCTTCCCTTTCTCTTTTTCTCCTCTTTCTTTCCTTCGTGTTATCTTTTTCTCCTCTTTCTTTCCTTCGTTCTCTCTTTTTCTCTTCTTTCTTACCTTCGTTTTCTCTTTTTCTCCTCTTTCTTTCCTTCGCTTTCTCTTTCCTTCGTTTCTCTTTTCTCCTTCTTTCTTCTTCTCTCTTTCCTTCGTTTTCTCTTTTTCTCCTCTTTCTTTCCTTCGTTTTCTCTTTTTCTCCTCTTTCTTTCCTTCGCTTTCTCTTTTTCTCCTCTTTCTTTCCTTCGTTTTCTCTTTTTCTCCTCTTTCTTTCCTTCCCTTTCTCTTTTTCTCTTTCTTTCCTTCGTTTTCTCTTTTTCTCCTCTTTCTTTCCTTCGTTTCCTCTTTTTGTCCCCTTTCTTTCCTTCGCTTTCTCTTTTTCTCCTCGTTCTTTCCCTTCGTTTTCTCTTTTTCTCCTCTTTCCTTCGTTTTCTCTCCTCTTTCTTTCCTTCGTTTTCTCTTTTTCTCTTCTTTCTTTCCTTCCCTTTCTCTTTTTCTCCTCTTTCCTTCGTTTTCTCTTTTTCTTCGCTTTCCTTCCTTCGCTTTCTCTTTTTCTCCTCTTTCTTTCCTTCCCTTTCTCTTTTTCTCTTTCCTTCGTTTTCTCTTTTTCTCCTCTTTCTTTCCTTCGCTCTCTCTTTTTCTCCTCTTTCCATCCTTCGCTTTCTCTTTTTCTCCTCTTTCTTTCCTTTGTTTTCTCTTTTTCTCCTCTTTCTTTCCTTTGTTTTCTCTTTTTCTCCTCTTTCCTTCCTTCGCCTTCTCTTTTTCTCCTCTTTCTTTCCTTCCCTTTCTCTTTTTCTCTTTCCTTCGTTTTCTCTTTTTCTCCTCTTTCCTTCCTTCGCTTTCTCTTTTTCTCCTCTTTCTTTTCCTTCGCTTTCTCTTTTTCTCCTCTTTCTTTTTCTTCGCTTTTTCTTTTTCTCCTCTTTCTTTCCTTTGTTTTCTCTTTTTCTCCTCTTTCCTTCCTTTGCTTTCTCTTTTTCTCCTCTTTCTTTCCCTCGCTTTCTCTTTTTCTCCTTTCTTTTCTTCACTTTCTCTTTTTCTCCTCCTCCTTTCCTTCCCTTTCTCTTTTTCTCCTCTTTCTTTCCTTCGCTCTCTTTTTTTTCTCTTTCCTTCCTTCGCTTTCTTTTTTTCTCCTCTTTTCCTTCGTTTTCTCTTTTTCTCCTCTTTCTTTTCCTTCGCTTTCTCCTTTTCTCCTCTTCCTTTCCTTCGCTTTCTCTTTTTCTCCTCTTCCTTTCCTTCGCTTTCTCTTTTTCTCCTCTTCCTTTCCTTCGCTTTCTCTTTTTCTCCTCTTTCTTTTCCTTCGCTTTCTCTTTTTCTCCTCTTTTTTTTTCCTTCGCTTTCTCTTTTTTTCCCCTTTTCTTTCGCCTTCTCTTTTTCTCCTCTTTCTTTTCCTTCGTTTTCTCTTTTTCTCCTTTTTCTTTCCCTCGTTCTCTTTTTCTCCTCTTCCTTTCCTTCACTTTCTCTTTTTCTCCTCCTCTTTTCCTTCCCTTTCTCTTTTTTTTCCTCTTTCCTTCGCTTTCTCTTTTTCTCCTCTTCCTTTCCTTCGCTTTCTCTTTTTCTCCTCTTCCTTTCCTTCGCTTTCTCTTTTTCTCCTCTTTCTTTTCCTTCGCTTTCTCTTTTTCTCCTTTCTTTTCCTTCGCTTTCTCTTTTTTTCCTCTTTTCTTTCGCCTTCTCTTTTTCTCCTCTTTCTTTTCCTTCGTTTTCTCTTTTTCTCCTCTTTCTTTCCCCCGTTCTCTCTTTTTCTCCTCTTCCTTTCCTTCACTTTCTCTTTTTCTCCTCCTCTTTTCCTTCCCTTTCTCTTTTTTTTCCTTTCCTTCGCTTTCTCTTTTTCTCCTCTTTCTTTCCTTCGTTTTCTTTATTTCTCCTCTTTCTTTCCTTCGCTTTCTCTTTTTCCCCTCTTTCTTTCCCTCGCTTTCTCTTTTTCTCCTCTTTCTTTCCTTCACTTTCTCTTTCTCCTCCTCCTTTCCTTCCCTTTCTCTTTTTCTTCTCTTTCTTTCCTTCGCTTTCTCTTTTTTTCCTCTTTCCTTCCTTCGTTCTCTTTATTTCTCCTCTTTCTTTCCTTCGTTTTCTTTATTTCTCCTCTTTCCTTCCTTCGCTTTCTTTTTTTCTCCTCTTTCTTTTCCTTCGTTTTCTTTATTTCTCCTCTTTCCTTCGTTTTCTCTCCTCTTTCTTTCCTTTGTTTTATTTATTTCTTCTCTTTCCTTCCTTCACTTTCTCTTTTTCTCCTCCTCCTTTCCTTCCCTTTCTCTTTTTTCCTCTTTCTTTCCTTCGTTTTCTCCTTTTCTCCTCTTTCTTTCCTTCCCTTTCTCTTTTTCTCCTCTTTCTTTCCTTCGTTTTCTTTATTTCTCCTCTTTCCTTCCTTCGTTTTCTTTTTTTCTCCTCTTTTCTTTTCCTTCGTTTTCTCTTTTCCTCCTCTTTCCTTCGTTTTCTCTCCTCTTTCTTTCCTTCGTTTTCTCTCCTCTTTCTTTCCTTCGTTTTCTTTCTCCTCTTTTTCCTCTTTCTCCTCTTTTTCCTCTTTCTCCTCTTTTTCCTCTTTCTCCTCTTTTTCCTCTTTCTCCTCTTTTTCCTCTTTCTCCTCTTTTTCCTCTTTCTCCTCTTTTTCCTCTTTCTCCTCTCTTCGCATATACAGATAACCAGTGGCGGATCCAGCTCCAGGTGAGGGGGTGGGGGCTGATATACAGGATGGGCGCCATACCATCCGTACCATCTTTTATATAATACATTATATATATATATATATATATATATATATATATATATATATATATATATATATATATATATATATATATATATATATATATATATATATATATATATATTTATTGACATAATATTTGGTAGCATTGCAATTAAAGGTTAGATCTGTTAGATCTACGTATTAAAGGAAGAAAGCAAAGTTGTAAAGTAATGCACATGCATAAGTTTTTCTTTACTATGTCACAGTTCTGCAGCACACACTCTAATAAAACAAAGTGGTATGAAATTAGGACATACTTTTTTATTTATTTCCAATGTAAATAACTTAAGAATACATAAATACAATGCCTTTGTCATTGCAGCAGCTCTGTTAAGTGGTTCTAGTAGCAGTAGTAGTAGTAGTAGTAGCAGTAGGAGGAGTAGTACAGGAGTGATACACCCCCAGATCTCAGTAAATCTTTGAAAGGGCGCAATTTAGGTCCTACGTGGGTGGTGGCCGCCCCCGGCTTGTTATCTGCAGTGGTGGATTCCGGGGGGGAGCGCCCCCCCCCCCCCCTGGATCCGCCACTGCAGATAACAAGATAACACACTAAATAACAGGCTCATGAATGTTACCACGCTCCGGACAGGTAAAGTGAGTGACACCTGAGAATTACACCTGGCTCATGATTACAGGTGTGAGCGCATATCTGTAACACCTGTCCTTGTACTACTTTCAGACCCGTAATTACCCGGGGCTCTGGGTGGCATGGCGCGTGACCTGGGGGATGACCTCGTGGGGGATGACCTGGGCGACTGGGATCCACGGGTAGAAGATTTCATGGGCGTGGGGGGCGGGGGTAGGGGAGGATGGGGAAGGGGGGCATCTCACCTCCTCCCCTCCCACCTCCCCCCTCACCTCCCCCCTCACATGTCTCCTCCTCACCCCCCCAACAGGTAAATTAAGAGGGCGAGAGGGAAGGGATTTTTTTGCGGATTTCTTTTTTTTTTTTTTTCAAGGAGAAGAATGAGAAGAAGAAGAAGAAGCAGGAGAAGGAGGAGGAGGAGAGAAGGAGAGAAGATGGAGGAAGAGGAGAAGAAGGAGAAGAAAAAGAAGGAGGAGGAGGAGGAGGAGAAAAGGAGAGAAGAAGGAGAAGGAAAAGAAGAAGCAGGAGAAGGAGGAGGAGGAGAGAAGGAGAGAAGATGGAGGAGGAAGAGAAGAAGGAAAAGTAGAAGAAGAAGAAGCAGGAGGAGGAGGAGGAGGAGGAGGAGGAGGAGGAGAGAAGATGGAGGAAGAGGAGAAGAAGGAGAAGAAAAAGAAGGAGGAGGAGGAGGAGGAGAAAAGGAGAGAAGATGGAGGAGGAAGAGAAGAAGGAGAAGGAAAAGAAGAAGCAGGAGGAGAAGCAGGAGGAGGAATACATAGGAATACACAGGAAGAACAGACACCAGCGAGGGTGTCTGTTTACTACCGCTGCTACTAGTAATGTACGTGTGGTAGAACAGGACAGAAAAGATGAAGGCTCCTCCCCACCCACCTCTCCCTCCGGCAACGTGCTGGCAGGAAATAGTTATAAGAGAACGCCATGTGCCTTTAAGGAAGAAAGGGACATGGAAATTTTACAGTAAAGAGAGAAATAAGAGGAAATTACTACCCTTAACTTACAGTACTGGTAACCTAAGCTGTGGGGGAAAATGACTTCATTACATAAGAACATAAGAACATGGAAACACAGGGAGACTGGAAGAGGCCGAGTGGCCTACACAGGGCAGCCCCAGAATCCCCCCTAATACTCACGATGGGTGAGGTGTAGTTTCAGGGGCACAGGTGGAGGCTTGATCCTCGTTTTACCGGCGGTACTATGCACGCACCAGTACCCTGTCACCTCACTGCACCCACACCTCACTCCACCTGTCATGCGGACATTAACTGTTGCTTTACTCTATTGTTAACTTACGCTACTTGCAATCTAGGTTGTGGGGGAGAATAATGTGGATTTAGGTTGAGGTCTTGCTTCAATCTGTCTGAAAACATACGAAGAAGGGTCAGTATAATCTTATATCCCTGAAGTACTTATCCAATGAAGACTTGAAGCTATTGATACTCTGTGCGCTAACTACTGACGGTGGGAGTCTATTCCAGTGATCGACGACTCCGAAACCGATGTGTTACATCGGTTTCCCTTTAACTTCATACCGTTGCTGCGTGTTATTGTGTTGGTGTCTCTCTGAAATACTTTTTTTTTTTTTTTATTACGTTGTTGCCTATTGCGCCGGTAGGCATCTTCCCGGTGGGGCCTGATGGTCGGCCCAAGGCTTCTTCCAGGTGGAGCCTGATGGTCGGCCCAGCCCGTTCTGGCGCAGGCGAGTGTTTATAGTGGCGCCATCTTGCATTGGCTCATGCTGCCCCCCGGAACTCGTTCTTGATTCGCTTGGACGGCTTCCTCTAGAGTCCGGGTTGATGGGTGGTCTTCAGGACAGCATGTGGGTAGTTTTAAGCCACTCGGCGGTGACTGAAAAATCCGAGTGGTAGCGTGAGGATTCGAACCCGCGTCGTCCATCACGCAGCGAATGTGGGTCCAGTACGCTACCAGTTCGGCCACCGCCTACCCTAAACTATCTGGGTTAATGTTGTCGAATCCATTAAGGATTTTGAACACTTCAATTAAGTCCCCTCTTATCCTTCGCTTTTTTAGGGAATACATATCTAAACGCTTTAAACGCTCGTCATATGGCAAGTTTCGGAGCGCTGGAATTTGTTTGGTTGCTCGTCGCTGTATCTTTTCTAGCAAAACTTGATCTTTGTTTTAGTTCGGTGACCAGAACTGAACGGCGTATTCTAGGTGTGGTCTTACAAATGCTAAATATAATCTCTTCATAAGTTCGGGTGATTTATAATCAAAGTTTCTTGAGATTAATCCCAACATCATATTGGCTTTTTTACTCGCTGCAGAACATTGATCACTCATTTTAAGAGTGTTACCGATAATGACACCAAGATCTTTTTCTTGTTTTACTTCGCTGAGCTCATGTCCTTGAATCTGATATTTAAAGTAAGGATTTTTTTCACCTATGTGCATTACTTTACATTTATCTACGTTAAAACTCATTTGCCATTTTTCGCTCCAGTCGGCAAGTCTTATTAAGTCTGATTAAATATTCTCGCAACTTTGACTGTTCATTACCGTACCTCCTAATTTGGTGTCGTCGGCGAATTTGGCTACTTTTGATAGGATATCAGTTTCTAAGTCGTTCACGTAAATTATGAATAGTGTTGGCCCCAGGACCGATCCTTGGGGCACGTCACTGGTGACGGGTTGCCAATCCGATGCTTCACCATTAAGAACTACACGTTGTTCTCTGTTGGTGAGCCAGTCATGAATCCACGCACATAGATGGTCGTTAATACCGAGGGAACGCAGTTTTGAAATAAGCCAGTGAGGAACTTTATCAAACGCTTTCTGAAAATCTAAGTAAATTACGTCATATGGGCTTCGGGCGTCCCAACATGTATAAACATCGTTGAAAAAGGTTAATAGGTTGGTAAGGCAAGACCGATTACTACGAAATCCATGCTGACTATCAGTTATCAAATCATTTGTTTCAAGGAAAGTGATCATTTTATCCCTGATTATTTTTTCGAATAGTTTAATTAGGACAGACGTAAGGCTGATGGGACGATAATTACTGGCTTGTTTTTTGTCTCCTTTTTTAAAGATCGGGGTAATATTGGCCTTTTTCCACTCGAGAGGCACACTGGCCTGTGCTAATGACTTGTTGAATATTAATGTTATGGGTAATTCTAGCTGTTGACTACATTCTCTCAACACGCGAGGAGATAAATTGTCGGGGCCCGGAGATTTATTTGGATCTATTTTCTGCAGGTCACGATCTATTTTCTGCAGGTACGCACGCATTTTCTGCAGGAGGAGGAGAAAAAGAGAGAAGATGGAGGAGGAGGAGGAGGAGGAGGAGGAGGAGGAGAGAAGATGGAGGAGGAGGAGAAGGAGAAGGAGGAGAAGAAGCAGGAGGAGGAGGAGGAGGAGGAGAAAAAAGAGAAGATGGAGGAGGAGGAGGAGAAGAAGGAGAAAAAGCAGGAGAAAAAAAGAAAAAAGAAAAACAAGAATCACAACGCCTTTTTTTTCTTTGCAGGGCAGTGAGTCGTAGGCCTAGAGGGTTGTACGTGAAGAATATTCCCTCAACAATGAACGCCGTAAGTTAATAATGGGAATACTGATGTGAATGTTATTACCAACTCTCCCTTCCTTCCTTCCTTCCTTCCTTCCTTCCTTCCTTCCTTCCTTCCCCGGCCATTCCCTTACAATCAGTTCCCCAGCAGTGTTACAAGCTCTCCCTTCCTTCCTTCCTTCCTTCCTTCCTTCCTTTCTTCCTTCCTTCCTTCCTTCCTTCCTTCCTCGGCCATTCCCTTATGATCAGTTCCATCAATGTTACAAGCTCTCCCTTCCTTCCTTCCTTCCTTCCTTCCTTCCTTCCTCGGCCATTCCCTTATGATCAGTTCCAGCAATGTTACAAGCTCTCCCTTCCTTCCTTCCTTCCTTCCTTCCTTCCTTCCTTCCTTCCTTCCTTCCTTCCTTCCTTCCTTCCTTCCTCGGCCATTCCCTTATGATCAGTTCCATCAATGTTACAAGCTCTCCCTTCCTTCCTTCCTTCCTTCCTTCCTTTCTTCCTTCCTTCCTTCCTTCCTTCCTTCCTTCCTTCCTTCCTTCCTCGGCCATTCCCTTATGATCAGTTCCAGCAATGTTACAAGCTCTCCCTTCCTTCCTTCCTTCCTTCCTTCCTTCCTTCCTTCCTTCCTTCCTCGGCCATTCCCTTATGATCAGTTCCAGCAATGTTACAAGCTCTCCCTTCCTTCCTTCCTTCCTTCCTTCCTTCCTTCCTTCCTTCCTTCCTTCCTTCCTTCCTTCCTTCCTTCCTTCCTTCCTTCCTTCCTCGGTCATTCCCTTACGATCAGTTCCAGCAATGTTACAAGCTGTCCCTTCCTTCCTTCCTTCCTTCCTCCCTTCCTTCCTTCCTTCCTTCCTTTTCTTCCTTCCTTCCTTCCTTCCTTCCTCAGCCATTCCTCATGATCAGTTCCATCAATGTTACACGCTCTCCCGTCCTTCCTTCCTTCCTTCCTTCCTTCCTTCCTTCCTTCCTTCCTCGGCCATTCCCTTGTGATCAGTTCCATCAATGTTACAAGCTCTCCCTTCCTTCCTTCCTTCCTTCCTTCCTCGGCCATTCCCTTATGATCAGTTCCAGCAATGTTACAAGCTCTCCCTTCCTTCCTTCCTTCCTTCCTTCCTTCCTTCCTTCCTTCCTTCCTTCCTTCCTCGGCCATTCCCTTATGATCAGTTCCAGCGATGTTACAAGCTGTCCCTTCCTTCCTTCCTTCCTTCCTTCCTTCCTTTCTTCCTTCCTTCCTTCCTTCCTTCCTCGGCCATTCCCTTATGATCAGTTCCATCAATGTTACAAGCTCTCCCTTCCTTCCTTCCTTCCTTCCTTCCTTCCTTCCTTCCTTCCTTCCTTCCTCGGCCATTCCCTTATGATCAGTTCCATCAATGTTACAAGCTCTCCCTTCCTTCCTTCCTTCCTTCCTTACTTCCTTCCTTGCTTCCTTCATTCCTGACTCGGACATTCCCTTATGATCAGATCCATCAATGTACAAGCTCTCCTTCCTTCCTTCCTTCCTTCCTTCCTTCCTTCCTTCTTCCTTCCTTCCTCAGCCATTCCCTTATGATCAGTTCCATCAATGTTACAAGCTCTCCCTTCCTTCCTTCCTTCCTTCCTTCCTTCCTTCCTTCCTTCCTCGGCCATTCCCTTATGATCAGTTCCAGCAATGTTACAAGCTCTCCCTTCCTTCCTTCCTTCCTTCCTTCCTTCCTTCCTTCCTTCCTCGGCCATTCCCTTATGATCAGTTCCAGCAATGTTACAAGCTCTCCCTTCCTTCCTTCCTTCCTTCCTTCCTTCCTCGGCCATTCCCTTATGATCAGTTCCAGCAATGTTACAAGCTCTCCCTTCCTTCCTTCCTTCCTTCCTTCCTTCCTTCCTCGGCCATTCCCTTATGATCAGTTCCAGCAATGTTACAA
>NC_066558.1:7366779-7416779 GCF_024679095.1 Eriocheir sinensis
GGGATAGATGAGTGAGTGAATGTTGTTGTATTTGATGTAGTGTTGTACCAATTTCAGTGATATAAATCCTGGACTCCTTTATTTTCACCATTTTTTTAGATAACTGAGTGAATGTTGTATTTGATGTATGGTTGTAAGGTGCCAATGTTGTTGTATTTGACGTAGTGTTGTAAGGTAGCTATTTCAGTGATATAAACCCTGGACTCTTTTTTTCCACTTTTTTTTTTAGATAAGTGAGTGAATGTTGTTGTAGAAACCAAAGAGTAGAAACCAGAGAGTAGAAACCAGAGAGTAGAAACCAGAGAGTAGAAACCAAAGAGTAGAAACCAGAGAGTAGAAACCAGAGAGTAGAAACCAGAGAGTAGAAACCAGAGAGCAGAAACCAGAGAGTAGAAACCAGAGAGTAGAAACCAGAGAGTAGAAACCAGAGAGTAGAAACCAGAGAGTAGAAACCAGAGAGTAGAAACCAGAGAGCAGAAACCAGAGAGTAGAAACCAGAGAGTAGAAACCAAAGAGTAGAAACCAAAGAGTAGAAACCAGAGAGTAGAAACCAGAGAGTAGAAACCAAAGAGTAGAAACCAGAGAGTAGAAACCAGAGAGTAGAAACCAGAGAATAGAAACCAGAGAATAGAAACCAAAGAGTAGAAACCAAAGAGTAGAAACCAAAGAGTAGAAACCAAAGAGTAGAAACCAGAGAATAGAAACCAGAGAATAGAAACCAAAGAGTAGAAACCAAAGAGTAGAAACCAGAGAGTAGAAACCAGAGAGTAGAAACCAGAGAATAGAAACCAAAGTAGAAACCAGAGAATAGAAACCAGAGAGTAGAAACCAGAGAGTAGAAACCAGAGAGTAGAAACCAGAGAATAGAAACCAGAGAATAGAAACCAAAGAGTAGAAACCAGAGAGTAGAAACCAGAGAGTAGAAACCAGAGAGTAGAAACCAGAGAGTAGAAACCAAAGAGTAGAAACCAGAGAGTAGAAACCAAAGAGTAGAAACCAGAGAGTAGAAACCAAAGAGTAGAAACCAGAGAGTAGAAACCAGAGAGTAGAAACCAGAGAGTAGAAACCAGAGAGTAGAAACCAGAGAGTAGAAACCAGAGAGTAGAAACCAAAGAGTAGAAACCAGAGAGTAGAAACCAAAGAGTAGAAACCAGAAAATAGAAACCAAAGAGTAGAAACCAGAGAATAGAAACCAAAGAGTAGAAACCAGAGAATAGAAACCAAAGAGTAGAAACCAGAAAATAGAAACCAAAGAGTAGAAACCAGAAAATAGAAACCAAAGAGTAGAAACCTGGACTTCTTTTTTTCACCTTTTTTTTCTCCGCCTTTCCAGTTCTCCCTCACCTGTCTCTCCAGAGGTCCCAGAGTGCTTCACAACGGACTGACTGAGACGCTTTGAAATACCCCGCCAGCGAAAGTGCTCTCATCGCTGCTCTCTGCATATATCAAGACGACTCAGGTGAGGGTTTTATAATGCTGTTCGTAGTGTGCTTAGTTTTGTTTGCTTAGTAAGGGTAAAAGCTTGTGTTCTTAAACCTATCAGCACGTCGGTTTGCATGTTTTAACCTGGTAGCAGCGGGGATCATGTTTCTTAATGGTCCCCCTAAGCGAGAAAAATCATCACTCACACAAGCCATTTCATAATATATATCAAAGCATTTCCAATCAGTTTATGCATCATCTGTTTTGGGGGGTTTATATCATGGTACAAATTTGACCCGTCGCTGCTACCGGGTTAAAATCAATCTGTGCATTAATTTCAGGAGACATTGCACTTTAAAATTAGTCTGTTCATTAGCTTAACCCGGTAGCAGAGACAGGCCAAATTTGTGGCTCTACCATGTATCAGCGACGGGCCAAATTTTTGCCATGATATAAACCCCAAAAAATAGATGATGCATACATTGATCACAAATGCTTTGATATATTTTATGAAATGGTTTGTGTGAGTGATCATTTTTCTCGCTTAGAGGGGCCTTTAAGAAACATGATCCCCGCAGCTACCGGGTTAAAAGGTCCCAGCACTTAGAATCTGTCTGTTCGTGTTAAATTTCCTCTTCTTGTTAAGATCCTCATCCGTGTTGGTTAGTTTCAGAGGTCCCAGCACTTAGAATCCGTTTGTTCGTTAAATTCCCTCTCCTTGTTAAGATCCTCATCCCTGTTCATTAGTTTCAGAGGTCCCTGCATTTAGAATCTGTCTGTTCGTTAAATTCCCTCTCCTTGTTAAGATCCTCGTCCGTGCACTTAGAATCTGTCTGTTCGTTAAATTCCCTCTCCTCATTAAGATCCTCATCCCTGTTCATTAGTTTCAGAGGTCCCTGCATTTAGAATCTGTCTGTTCGTTACGTTCCCTCGCCTCGTTAAAATCTCGTCCTGGACACAGACACACAGCACAGTTCGTCTAATTCCATGTTTATTTTGGTATCCTTCCGTACAGACTTAAGTTAGACATTAGATATAAAATAAAGCGGCGCGTCTGTGCGTTGCCGGCCTCTTCGCCTCGGCTGCGCACAAACCTTGACAATGCCTTAGAGAAAAGTTGACCAGATTTCCACATTAAAGCAAGAGCCTCAATGGATAATAGAGTTCATCCCTTCCTGTCCCTGGCCGGTGAACAGCAGCTCTGGACGTCACTAACAGCGGGATGGATGAATGGTTGAGTCCTTTCCTTTTTTCTCGTATTCTTCCTTCCTTTTTCTACTTTCCGTTTCCTTTCCTTCCTCTTCTCGTATTCTTGATCCTCTTTCTTCTCCTTGTTTTCTTCTCTTCCTCTTCCATTTTCTTCTTCATCTTCCTGCTCCTTCCTATTCTTTATTTTGTTTCTTCTTTCTCTGTCATCTTAACCTACAGAACATGTCTACATTTTCATTTTGTTCCTCATCCTTCTTCACCATTTCCTTCTCCTCCTATTGCTCCACCTCCTATCTGTTTTTCATTTTCCTCTTTCTCTGACCTCCTCCTCTCTCGTTTCTCATCCTACAGTCAATTTTTTGCAGTTTTGTTCCCACTGCAAAGAAGGAAAGTTCACGAATGAGAAGTCCAGAGGAGAGAGGGCGTAAGAGTCGAAGTGCGTGTTTAGCTTGCACTGGGAAAGGCAGACCAGACCACACACCCCAGGATGAATAAGATGTATGTTTCAAGGGAAAAGTGACTCTCAGTACAACATATACAAGGTCACTTTTCCCTTGCATCTTGTTTCTTGTTCTTCCTGTCCCTTACGCTCCTCCTATGAACGCCTCAAATGTTTTCCTTACCAATATATATGTGTGTGTGAGTGAGTGTGTGTGAGTGAGTGTGTGAGTGTGAGTGTGTGTGTGAGAGTGTGTGTGTGTGTGTGTGTGAGTGTGTGTGTGTGTGTGTGTGAGTGTGTGTGTATGAGTGTGTGAGTGTGTGTGTGAGTGTGAGTGTGTGTGTGTGTGTGTGTGTGTGTGTGTGTGTTCATGACTAAATGCAAATCCTGCTCCTCCGGTTCACATGTTTCAGTGTAGAAATAGTTCTCAACATGAATGCATTCTTAACACACTATAAATGTTACGTAATTGTTTAGTCTTCGCCTAACAGCAGTGATATAAATATATGAGGAATATATGGATGCATGTACAGTCATTATTAAATATCATGTACAGAACAATGCTAAGGATTTTGAGATCACTATTGTTGTGTTACAAAATTGTCATGAAGCAATAATTCCTGAACTACCGACGCCCCATACAACTATTATGGCAATGTGAGAGTATTTTCAGTGGAGTGTAAATTATCCTACCAGCCATTACTGCCGACCACCGGCCGACAATAAGTTACAATAAAAGGATAAATTATGCGCCGCACTTCACGAGATTCTAACTCTTCTACTTTTCTTTCTCCGCTTCCGTTCTCTCCGCTTCTCCCGGCGGCGCTCCTCCTCCCGCCGCCGCCCCTGTAGGCGACTCTTCCGGCGCAGGCGCACCACGCGGCGGTTGGAGCCAGTGGCCTGCAGCATCTGGGGCCCACGCAGCGCCTGCAGCTGGTGCCCTGCAAAGAAAGGGGAGAGTGAGCCCCCGGCGACCCTCCGCCCACAGCTGCCCGCCACACTGAACAAGACGCACGAGTGACCGGGATTTGGCCCCCGGGCCAAAATGGCCCAATCCATGCATTCATTTTAGTAAATAGGTAACTGATATACAATGCTGCTAAATAATATAATGCAATGAATTATTTATCTTATATAAGCACAAACATTTATGTAATAAAAGTATTAGCGGTCTGGTGATATAACAAGCACACCAAGGGGGGAGCGGAAGGCAGCTTTTCCTCGGCTCAGTGGAGTGTTGCCCGGCACCAACACTTTATAAACGGTCATGTTTACATTCCCTTGAGGGCTTTCACAGCAGCATGATACTGAAAGGTTTGCATCAGGGTGCCGTGCAATACTTTACTAAGTGGAGAAAAACTCTATTGCCTCTCCCTCCTCAGTGTGCTTGTTTTATCTCTGGTCTGATAATACCTCCAGTACACACAGGTTCATGTTTATAAAACCTAAACAAAATTTATTGTTTTCAATTGAGGTGTGTTGTGCGAAAGTGGTCTAACCCTCAAAAATGGCGGGTTGGAGTTACAGGCGGGAACCTGTTGTCCTGAGGTTCAATTATCTTGTAGTGATGTCGGAAAAGGCAAAAGCGAACATCCTGCGTGGTGTACCAAGGTCTAAAATGGCTTGTTTTGGTCCAACATGTTGTGCAGACTAACTTTAGATCGGGAGCAAAGGTTGTGGTCGGCCGATTAAAAAAAATTATATAACATCAGGAATTAGGCACAGCAATATAATTTTTTTACAGAACACTTCTTATTCCATATACTCTTTAAAAATTAACCTAAAACCATGACTTTCTGGGGTTAAAAAAAGTGCGGGAGGAGATAGTAAATAAAAAATTTGATCATAACCAAAAAATTTTTTATAAATTTACTAAAAACTCAATGGCATGAAAGATCTAGCCTAATCATTTAATTTGATGTATCATAGTAATACATTGCACCACTTTATTCGGTAGTAATCAGTAATTAACTTTGACTGCTAATTACTCAAAAGTAAGGTCGGGCAAGTTAGACCACTCTCGCACGACGCGCCTCAATTAGAGATTGTCTCATTTAGCTGTGCACAAAAAATGCACGGTGAAATTGAGAGTAATCCATTAATTATGACAATATATAATTTGGTAACATATTTAGGTGTGTGTGGTCTCGGTGCTCATCTCCTTGCACTGACCCCTGAGCCTGTGGTGGATGGGAGCCCGTCACCCTGGGCCAGTGTGACATCCAGGGTACTACAGGTTACCTTCCCCAGGTTTCCCACGCGGTGCAGTGGCTACCATCCCTAGCTACACATCTGCCGGCCTAGGTGCTGCCCATCCAGCTGTTTGTCAAATGGGTACCTCAGGAAAACTGGGAAAGGTAAACTGGTAATGTAGGTGTTGGTCCTGTGTCCTGGGGCGATGGGTTTTCCTGCCACAGGCACAGAGACCACACACACATAACATGTGCCACAAATTTTACCTTTAAACATTCCATCAGGCTAAAGTTATCTGCTGCCTCTGTACTCCATCCAGTCTCACTCTTAGAGATTTTTGTAAAACATTCCTTGTCACGGTGCAGTACTCTATAAATATTTATACAGAGCCTCAATAAACTCCCTGCAGCAGACACTCTTTGTGTTTGAATAGTTTCCTTCCAGTCTTTCTCCGGAGCCTCTTTGAGGTATCTTAGACTTAGGACAGTTTTTAAGGGCCATTTTAAGCTCGATTTCAGCCAATTTTACATTCCTCTCCCAAGTATATAACCCGATTTTAAAGTTACGACTTGACCCAAAACTCCGTCACTTACTCTTCCATTTCTTCTGTTCCTTCCTCAGCCGCCTCCTTTCCTCCCTGTGGCGCTGTCTCTCCTCCCTCAGCCTCCTCCGCTCCTCCCTCTCCTTCCCCTTCCTGTGCGGCACCTCCACCCTGTTGTCGCCAAGCTCCACCTCAGGCTGTGGCACTGGGGGGAGGGTGTCAAGCTGGGGGACTCTCACTGGGCTCTGGAAGGGGGTGAAAGTTTCCTCTGTGATTCCTAGTGATAAAGTAATATTAATAGGGAAGAGCTGCCATAACACATAACAGGAAAAAAAACAATATTGAATCATCCACCGACTTTAGATAGATAGAACAAGTGTGAAAAGATGAGAGAAAGTCCAGCGTGACAGACCAGACCCTCTATGTAACTCATTTCTCATTAGGGATTTCCTTATGTTACTTCCTTCATTATCCTCCTCCTCCTACCGCTGTTCTTTCTCTTTCTCCTCATTCTTCTCCTACACGACTTGAATGACCCTAACAGTTCTTACCCTGTCCCGCCATACACGCCTGAGATATGGGGAGGTGTGGCCCGAGGGAGATTAATGGGCATTGAGAAGGGGTGATAGGGGGTGGTAGTGGTGGTTGGGGGTGGTAGTGGTGGTTGGGGGTGGTAGTGGTGGTTGGGGGTAGTGGTGGTGGTGAAGGAGGGGGTTCTTATTCTATCTCTTATTATAATTATCACAAGCATCAATATTATACTCCTCTTCCCACTCCTCCTCCTCCTCAAAAACCTCTCTCTCCTCATTCTTCTTATTTTTCCTTATTATAATTATCACAAGCATCAATATTACCCTCCTCTTCCTCCTCCTCCTCTTCTAACACTCCTATTTCTCCTCATTCTTCACTTTCAGTTCCTACTTGGCTTAAACATTTCCGATTCTTCTTATTCTTCCTTATTATAATTAAAACAAGCATCAATATTACCCTCCTCCTCCTCCTTCACCTCCTCACCTGTGCTATCCGGGGCAGGTTGTCGCAGTGTGCCGCCCCAACACAGGTCCGCATGCCCTCCAGACGGTGGTGCAGCTCAGCCAGGCGCTTGTTGGAGAGTGTGAAAGCCACGTTACGCAGCTGGTACGGGTCTGTAAGGTAACCAAACTGTAGCCGAACTGAACGGGATGTAGAGAGATTGAAGTTTTGGGATTATATAGAAAAATAAAGAATGCTGATTTGGCAGAATGAAGTGTAGCTAATGAATTGCATATAGTCGTTTCTTTCATACCTTTGCATTATTATTATTATTATTATCATTATTATTGAAATCTATGTAAGGAAATCAAGGGAAAATAAGAAATCAATATAGATCCGAACAGAGTCACCTCGCCGAGCACACATGGATAGGAGAGGTAGGTGATTGTAAAGTAAGATGAAAAAATGGGAAAGTTTCATTTAGTCGGCGCAACATCTGTGGTCATATGCCGGAGAGAGACAGAAGGGGAAGGAATTATAGGAGAAGGGAACAGACCCCAGGAGACAGGACATAACCCCCGATTAATACCTGCTGGGTGGACAGAGGTGTAGGGCAACGGAAAAAACGCCCAAATTTTTTCCACTCCGCCCGGGAATCGAACCCGGGCGCTCTCAGTTGTGAGCCGAGTGTGCTAACCACTGCACCACGAAGCCCCGAAAAAGCGGGGACAAAAACAATATATACCTAGTGAGTTATTAGGCGGGTGAATCCACTTATATGACAATAGAATAATGCTTAGCTAGTGACCTACAGGGCTGTATTACTAAACATTTTGTCCCCCAAGTACCCATATTTGACGAGGCTTTCGTAGGAGTTTTGGGCATTTCCAGGAGTAGTTTTATGGCCCTGGTGGTAGTTTGACCCTTCTTCTGTGCCATGAACATAAGAAACACATATTTGACAAGGCTCTCGTAGAAGTTGTGGGCATTTCCAGTAGTAGTTTTATGGCCCTGGTGGTAGTTTGACCCTTCTTCTGTACTGTGAACCTAAGAAACACATATTTGACAAGGCTTTCGTAGGAGTTTTGGGCATTTCCAGGAGTAGTTTTATGGCCTTGGTGGTAGTTTGACCCTTCTTCTGTACCATGAACCTAAGAAACACATATTTGACAAGGCTTTCGTAGGAGTTTTGGGCATTTCCAGTAGTTTTATGGCCCTAGTGGTAGTTTGACCCTTCTTCTGTACTGTGAACCTAAGAAACACATATTTGACAAGGCTTTCGTAGGAGTTTTGGGCATTTCCAGTAGTTTTATGGCCCTAGTGGTAGTTTGACCCTTCTTCTGTGCCATGAACCTAAGAAACACATATTTGACAAGGCTTTCGTAGGAGTTTTGGTCATTTCCAGTAGTTTTATGGCCCTAGTGGTAGTTTGACCCTTCTTCTGTGCCATGAACCTAAGAAACGCCTATTTAACGAGGTTTTTGTAGGAGTTGTGGGCATTTCCAGGAGTAGTTTTATGGCCCTGGTGGTAGTTTGACCCTTCTTCTGTACCATGAACCTAAGAAACACATAATTGACAAGACATTGTCACTCTGCAATCCTTCAATACACTTTCCTGTCACTCTGCAATCCTTCAATACACTTTCCTGTCACTCTGCAATCCTTCAATACACTTTCCTGTCACTCTGCAATCCTTCAATACACTTTCCTATCACTCTGCAATCCTTCAATACACTTTCCTGTCACTCTGCAATCCTTCAATACACTTTCCTGTCACTCTGCAATCCTTCAGTACACTTTCCTGTCACTCTACAATCCTTCAATACACTTTCCTGTCACTCTACAATCCTTCAATACACTTTCCTGTCACTCTGCAATCCTTCAATACACTTTCCTGTCACCCTACAATCCTTCAATACACTTTCCTGTCACTCTCCAATCCTGCAATACACTTTCCTGTCACTCTGCAATCCTTCAATACACTTTCCTGTCACCCTACAATCCATCAATACACTTTCCTGTCACCCTGCAATCCTTCAATACACTTTCCTGTCACTCTACAATCCTTCAATACACTTTCCTGTCACCCTGAAATCCTTCAATACACTTTCCTGTCACCCTGCAATCCTTCAATACACTTTCCTGTCACTCTACAATCCTTCAATACACTTTCCTGTCACCCTGCAATCCTTCAATACACTTTCCTGTCACTCTGCAATCCTTCAATACACTTTCCTGTCACCCTGCAATCCTTCAATACACTTTCCTGTCACTCTGCAATCCTTCAATACACTTTCCTGTCACCCTGCAATCCTTCAATACACTTTCCTGTCACTCTGCAATCCTTCAATACACTTTCCTGTCACTCTACAATCCTTCAATACACTTTCCTGTCACCCTGCAATCCTTCAATACACTTTCCTGTCACTCTACAATCCTTCAATACACTTTCCTGTCACTCTGCAATCCTTCAATACACTTTCCTGTCACTCTACAATCCTTCAATACACTTTCCTGTCACCCTGCAATCCTTCAATACACTTTCCTGTCACTCTGCAATCCTTCAGTACACTTTCCTGTCACCCTGCAATCCTTCAATACACTTTCCTGTCACTCTCCAATCCTGCAATACACTTTCCTGTCACTCTACAATCCTTCAATACACTTTCCTGTCACTCTGCAATTCTTCAATACACTTTCCTGTCACTCTGCAATCCTTCAATACACTTTCCTGTCACCCTACAATCCTTCAATACACTTTCCTGTCACTCTGCAATCCTTCAATACACTTTCCTGTCACCCTACAATCCTTCAATACACTTTCCTGTCACTCTGCAATCCTTCAGTACACTTTCCTGTCACTCTGCAATCCTTCAGTACACTTTCCTGTCACTCTGCAATCCTTCAATACACTTTCCTGTCACTCTGCAATCCTTCAATACACTTTCCTGTCACTCTGCAATCCTTCAGTACACTTTCCTGTCACTCTGCAATCCTTCAATACACTTTCCTGTCACTCTGCAATATTTCAGTACACTTTCCTGTCACCCTGCAATCATTCAATACACTTTCCTGTCACCCTACAATCCTTCAATACACTTTCCTGTCACTCTGCAATCCTTCAATACACTTTCCTGTCACCCTGCAATCCTTCAATACACTTTCCTGTCACTCTGCAATCCTTCAATACACTTTCCTGTCACTCTGCAATCCTTCAATACACTTTGCCAGATTGTCGTGCTCAGTCTCTCATTTTTTATTTTATTTATTTTTTTTTTTTACGTCAATGCCTATAGAGTCAATTTCCACCCCCATAAGTGTCTCCTCCACCTCGATAGCTAGATTCATTTATAATTATCGTTAAAATCGTTAATTCCTGATGCGTTTTGGCAGTAGTTTAGTGTCAAAAAACGGTAAGTGCGATGCTCTGAGGACAACAATCTGGCAACGGTGGCGGGAGGTCAGGTTTTGCGACTCACCTATGTTGAGGTCGTAGTAGGTGACGAGGCCGGTGATGAACTCGCAGAAGAGGAAGTTGTGCGTCTGGTTGATGGTCCGCAGGCACCAGAACGTGTTGTTGACGGCGTTCATGCAGAAGCAGAACTTTCCGTCTGAGGAAGGAAAGTTTCATTTAGTCGGCGCAACATCTGTGGTCATGTGCCGGAGAGAGACAGAAGGGGAAGGAATTATAGGAGAGCGAGGAAAAAAAAAGGGAATTATACATGTAGGAGAATGAGGAAAAAAAAAAGTAAGTGTAAACGCTGAACACCATGAACAAAAGGAAGAAAGATGTGCATGTGAGGGTGTGGAACCTTATCATGTGGTCATCTGTAGACCCAAAAATATACTAACACTGAATACCACAAAGAAAGAGGAACAAAAAATAAGCATGTCAGGCTGTGAGATATTAACATTGAACACCACAAACAAAAGGAAGAAAAATATGTATGTGAGGGTGTGGAATCTTATCATGTGGTCATCTGTACAACGAAAAATATATCAACATTGAATACCACAGAGAAAGAGGAAGAAATAAGCAGCATGTTAGGCTGTGAGATATTAACATTGAACACCACAAACAAAAGGAAGAAAAATATGTATGTGAGGGTATAGAATCTTATCGTCTGGTCATCTGTACAACGAAAAATATATTAACACTGAATACCACAGAGGAAGAGGAACAAAAAATAAGCATGTTAGGCAGTGAGATATTAACGCTGAACACCACTAACAAAAGGAAGAAAAATATGTATGTGAGGGTATAGAGTCTTATCGTCTGGTCATCTGTACAACGAAAAATATATTAACATTGAATACCACAGAGGAAAAGGAATAAAAAATAAGCATGTCAGGCTGTGAGATATGCTTGTGTAGGTGTGTCTGGAGCATTGCAAAATTAGTGAAGAGAGAATAAGCGTCAACGTTACCAACTCTCGTACTCAGCCGATTGTATTTCCCGACTTCCTACCCCCAGACTGTCTTCTGGGCTCCGATAACGAAACCTATTTATAGTTATCGTAAAAAGAGTTAGATCCTGATGTTTCTTGGCAATAGTTAGGCGTCAGAAACAGGTAAGTACTACGCTCTGAGTACGACAATCTGGCAACAGTGATGAGACTAGAGAAAACAACTGAAAAAATGGGGGACTAAAATATTCTTGTGTAGGGATCTCTGGAGCCTCCTGACAAAATATATAAAGGTCTGTTGTGCTAAAACCCTCCCAGTTAAGCATGACCTTTACGGTATACCTCAATCAATCAATCGGTCAATCAATAAGTAAATAAAACAACCCTCTTAAGCCCGTTTACCCCAATCAATCAATCATTCGTCAATCAAGAAAGTGAGAAAGAGAGTAAGAAAGAGAAAGAGAGTAAGAAAGAGAAAGAGAGTAAGAAAGAGAAAAAGTGAGAAAGTAAGAAAGAAAGAAAAAGAAAAAATGAAGAAAAAAGGAAGACAGGAAGAAACAAAAACAGAGAACCAAAGAAGCAGAGAATGAAAGAAAGAAAAATCAACCGTTTCAACCCATCAATCAATCATTCATTCATCAACCAAGAAAAAAGAAAAATTAAGAAAAAGAAAGAAAAAAATGATGAAAAAAGGAAGACAGGAAGAAACAAAAACAGAAAATCAAAGAATCAGAGAACGAAAGAAAGAAAAATCAACCCTTTCAACCCATCAATCAATCAATCATTCATCAACCAAGAAAAAAGAAAAATTCAGAAAAAGAAAGAAAAAAACGAAGAAAAAAGGAAGACAGGCAGAAACAAAAACAAAGAAATAAGGAAGCAGAGAACAAAAGAAAGAAAAATCAACCCTTTCAACCAATCAACCTATCAGTCAACACCCCCCCCGAGAATCAAAGCAGAGAACAAAAGTAAGTAATCAACCCTTTTTAACCAATCAACCTATCAGTCAACCCCCCCCCCCCAGAGAATCAAAGCAGAGAACGAAAGAAAGTAATCAACCCTTTCAACCAATCACGCTAACAGTCAACTAAACACCCCCCCCTTAACCCACCCCAACAAACCCCCCCTTAACCCACCATGCCACAGGGGAGGGGTGCGCCAGTGCTCGTTGTCGTGCGTGTAACAGTTCAGCATGGTATAGTTGCACTGGGCCAGGTTGTTCTTGATCTTCCGCCTCATCTTCTTCTCCTTCATCTCCCGCCGCCGCTGCTTAAGCCACTGCCGCTCCTGACGTAGCTTCTGCCTCTCCTGCCGCTTCCTCTCACGCTCGGCTTGCTTGTGCTCCAGCCTGTAACTGTTAAGGGGGGATGGTTAGTGCTTTGGGGTCAGTATGTGATGGTTTAAGAGTATGTGTCACAGTCAGAACCGAACCGAACCTAACCTAACCTAACCTAACCTAACCTAACCTAACCTAATCTAATCTAATCTAACCCAACCTAACCTGACCTGACCTGACCTAGCCTAGCCTGTAACTGTTAAGGGGGGATGGTTAGTGCTTTGGGGTCAATATGTGATAGTTTAGGGGTATGTGTCACAGTCAGAACCTAACCCAACCTAACCTAGCCTAGCCTGTAACTGTTAAGGGGGGATGGTTAGTGCTTTGGGGTCAGTATGTGATAGTTTAAGAGTATGTATCACAGTCAGAACTGAACCGAACCTAACCTAACCTAACCTAACCTAATCTAATCTAATCTAACCCAACCCAACCCAACCTAACCTGACCTGACCTGACCTGACCTGACCTGACCTGACCTGACCTAACCTAACCTAGCCTAGCCTATAAATGTTAACCCTTTGACTGGATTTCCTACTAGAAGACATCATCAAGCTACTGGAATGGAACAAAAAGTGGCTGCTACGATTCAATGAAGAAAAATGTAAATCCTGCACCTTGGGAGGGGATATCCAGCACACCAATACCACATGGGAAACACTCCACTATCCACCACAGAGGCAGAGAAAGACCTGGGAGTGTATGTTACCAGGCTACCAGTGAGGGGATATCCAGCACACCAATACCACATGGGAAACACTCCACTATCCACCACAGAGGCAGAGAAAGACCTGGGAGTGTATGTTACCAGGCTACCAGTGAAGGGATATCCAGCACACCAATACCACATGGGAAACACTCCACTATCCACCACAGAGGCAGAGAAAGACCTGGGAGTGTATGTTACCAGGCTACCAGTGAAGGGATATCCAGCACACCAATACCACATGGGAAACACTCCACTATCCACCACAGAGGCAGAGAAAGACCTGGGAGTGTATGTTACCAGGCTACCAGTGAAGGGATATCCAGCACACCAATACCACATGGGAAACACTCCACTATCCACCACAGAGGCAGAGAAAGACCTGGGAGTGTATGTTACCAGGCTACCAGTGAAGGGATATCCAGCACACCAATACCACATGGGAAACACTCCACTATCCACCACAGAGGCAGAGAAAGACCTGGGAGTGTATGTTACCAGGCTACCAGTGAAGGGATATCCAGCACACCAATACCACATGGGAAACACTCCACTATCCACCACAGAGGCAGAGAAAGACCTGGGAGTGTATGTTACCAGGCTATCAGTGAAGGGATATCCAGCATACCAATACCACATGGGAAACACTCCACTATCCACCACAGAGGCAGAAAAAGACCTGGGAGTGTATGTTACCAGGCTACCAGTGAAGGGATATCCAGCACACCAATACCACATGGGAAACACTCCACTATCCACCACAGAGGCTTAGAAAGATCTGGGAGTGTATGTTACCAGGCTACCAGTGAAGGGATATCAAGCACACCAATACCACATGGGAAACACTCCACTATCCACCACAGAGGCAGAGAAAGACCTGGGAGTGTGTGTTACCAGGCTACCAGTGAAGGGATATCCAGCATACCAATACCACATGGGAAACACTCCACTATCCACCACAGAGGCAGAGAAAGACCTGGGAGTGTATTTTACCAGGCTACCAGTGAAGGGATATCCAGCATACCAATACCACATGGGAAACACTCCACTATCCACCACAGAGGCAGAGAAAGACCTGGGAGTGTATGTTACCAGGCTACCAGTGAAAGCCAAATCCGTGCCAATCGCAGCGGACGGGTTAAATTAAAACAGGCAAACAGGACTTCAGACACTCAAAACAACACCTTCACTCACTTAGGGTTGCACCAGCACTGGGATCGCGTGGACGTCTCATTCTCCAGGGCCAGGGGCGGGTGGCGGTGTCCAGCGGGGGGGCGGGCGGGGTACACGTGGAATTTCGTGCTGCCGTGCGTGGGGTGGCGGGCAGCTCCTCCCCACCCACCAACAGCCCCACCCACACCCTCACCCTCCGCTCTCGTCTCCGCCTCGCTCTCCTCCGCTATGCTAGGTTCCAATTCCTCTTCTCTCTCCTGGCTGCTCCCTGGGAAGAAATAATGGGTATGGAGAGTAAATACGGGGGATGCGGTTCATGGGTTTTCGTCTTTGATAATGTAAATGGTAACCTTGAAATAAAAAAAAGGTGGAGAGGGAATAAAGCAAGAGCAGGGATATAAAGGGTTGAGATGGTTTGGACATGTGATGAGAATGGGAGAGAATGTACGAGGGAAGGATTGAGGGAGGGGATCAATAGGATGAGTGAGTATTGGAGTGAGAGAGTTGGAGGTAGCAGGACAAGAGCAGGGCTATAGAGGGTTGAGATGGTTTGGACATGTGATGAGAATGGGCGAGAATGAATTCGTGAAGAGAGTGTACAAGGGAAGGATTGAGGGAGGGGATCATAGGGTGAGTGAGAATTGGAGCGAGAGAGTTATAGATAGCAGGATTGAGTGTGCTGAGAGGGAGTGCCAGAACAGGGAGAGATGGAGATGATTTGGACATGTGATGGGAATGGGAGAGAATGAATTCGTGAAGAGAGTGTACAAGGGAAGGATTGAGGAAGGGGATCATAGGGTGAGTGAGAATTGGAGCGAGAGAGTTGGAAGTAGCAGGATTGAGTGTGCTGAGAGGGAGTGCCAGAACAGGGAGAGATGGAGACACTTCTTCTGCAGCAACCCCCTGGTGGGAAGTTCACATGAGGCAGCAAGGCGTCGGAAATATATATAGATAGATAGATAGATAGAAGGAACTTATTGAACCATGACATGAAGTGAAGTAAAAAATAAAATAAATCTTGACTTACCAACGGTGTAATCTGTTCCATAAATAACAACATCCTCCTCCTCCTCTTCCTCTTCTTCCTCCTCCTCAGGGTGAGTCATAACATCCTCTTCCTCACCACCATCACCACTAACCGCCTCCGTCACCACCTCGTCACCACCAGTCGGCGTGAACACATAGTCAAAATCTACATCAACATTAGGTGTGGTTGGCGAGGTTCCGGAGCCTTCATGTTCGTCCCTAGTGGTGGTGTTGGTGGTGTCGGTGTCGGTGGTGGTGGTGGTGGTGATGTTGGTGGTGCCCTCGAGTTCCGCCAGCAGAGCCTTGTAGTCCTCGGTGATGTCCGCTTCGCTCTCGTAGTCGTCGTATTCACCGAGGGAGTCCGGCCGTGTGTCCCTCAGGTGTTTGCGGATGTCCTGTGAGGCGAGGAGTCATTATTTATCTTTTTTTTACAGTGAAGGAAACTTGAGAAAAAATGGAAAATAAAAATAAAATTGCTAACTTCCTTTTAACCCGGCAACTCTGGTGGACCCCGTTTGTGGCTCAGCTCAAAACCCCTAATTCGAGCTGATTGTAGGCAGTGGTGGCATCGAGCAACCCACCATGCATGCCCCGGGTCATTGTGGTGGGTGAGTGATCTTGAGGTGGGCTTATTTGTCATAGGTGGTGCTGTAAGGTCATGGCAGACTGAATTAGCTATCCATACAGTAATCACTTGTCAAATTCTCTAACGTAGACAACAAGCGACTCTCGGCTAGATGCCACACATCACGAGATCGACTGTTTATTTTGTAACAAACACCACCCAAAAAGAATGGAGTTTGAGTATAAGTAAATATTTTTAACAGCTTTATGGTTATGAGAGGAGTACTCTGATGTACGTTCCATGCTCTTTTCTTAGTCTCAAAATGCAGTGTAATTTTGTTGTTTCTCGGCCACTTCTCGGCTTGCCCACAGCCAAAGCCCACAGGTTAAGAAACATGATCCCTGCAGCTACCAGGTTAAACTAGTTCCTTGAGATCCACACATTCAAAAATAAAATAATGGTAGGCATGATGTAACAACCCTGAGGCATAAACAAAGGCTCCAGAAACCCTTAGACTGTGAGTTCCTTTGGCCCAATGCTACAGTGTCCACCCCCAGTCTCAAGGGCTCAGGGTCGAATCTCAAGCAGAATGTTGAAAAATAAATTCTGTATCTATCAATGGTTTAAGAGTATGTGTCACACTCAGAACCTAACCTAACCTAACCAAACCTAACCTAACCTAGCCTAACCTAACCTAACCTGACCTGACCAAACCTAACCTAGCCTAACCTAACCTAACCTGACCTGACCTGACCTAACCAAACCTAACCTAACCTAGCTTGACCTGACCTGACCTAACCAAACCTAACCTAGCCTGACCTGACCTGACCTGACCTGACCTGACCTGACCTATCCTAGCCTGACCTGACCTGACCTGACCTGACCTAACCTGACCTAACCTAACCTAACCTAGCCTGACCTGACCTGACCTGACCAAACCTAACCTAACCTAACCTAACCTAACCTAACCTAGCCTAGCCTGTAAAAGTTGCAGATTTCCTACCAGAAGACATCACCAAGCTACAGGAATGGAACAAAAAGTGGCTGCTACAATTTAATGGGGAAAAATGTTTTGAAAAGTGAAGATCCTCCCACAACAACGACATCTGAGGATTGTGTACATGAATAAAAGTTACTGTCGCTGGAACTTGTTAGGTTTTTGCTCAAGTATCAATTTACAACAAAAAACATTCCATCACACGGCACCTTCATGACGATCAGCTGGTGTCGGAGGCGGCGTATCTGCTGGTCAATGGCAACCTTGCTGATGCGCCAGGCCTGTGGGTCGCGGTACACGTCATCGATACACCCCACCGTGCTGCCCGTCACCCGGCACCCGTGGCCTGGACCGTCAAGGCTCTCTGGCAAGGAAACGGGGGAAGATTTAATGCCTTTCTCTGTACTCTGGGGGAACATCAAAGCTCTCTGTCTGTCAAGGAATTGGGGGAAGCTGTAATCTGTCCTTGTGTTGTGGGGGGAATGTCAAGGCTCTCTGGCAAGGAAATGGGGGAACTTTTTACCTATCTCTGTTCTTGTATTGTGGGGGAATGTCAAGACTCTCTCAAGGAAATGGGGGAACTTTCATCTGCCTTTGTACTCTGGGGGAATGTCAAAGTTCTCCATCAAGGAAACTGTGGAACTTTATCTCTGACATTGTATGCTGAGGTGAAAATGGGAACATTAAAACAAAACTCTTTCAAGGAAACCTACCTGGCGGAGAGGTGGAGGTGTTGCTGGTGGAGACGGCTGTGGCGGCAATATTGCTCTGAAAACAAAGGAGTATTTTAGTAGCCATAGTTCAATGACAGGAAAGTCCTAATTACTTTTAACCCAGTAGCAGCGACGGGCCAAATTTGTGCCATGATATAAACCCCCTAAATAGATGATACATAAACTGATCTCAAATGCGTTGATATATATTATGAAATGGTTTGTGTGAGTGATGATTTTTTCTCATTTTTCTCGCTTAGAGGAGCCTTTAAGAAACATGATCCCCACTGCTACCGGGTTAAGAGGCCTGTAAATGGGTGGTGAAGGCAATACTTTGACCCAGTAGCAGCGACGGGCCAAATTTGTGGCTCGACATAACCCCAGCAAAATAGAGTGCATAAACTGATCACATATGCGTTGATATAATTATGATTTGCGTGAGTGATGATTTTTTCTCATTAATTTGCTTAGAGGAGCCTTTAAGAAACATGATCCCCGCAGCTACTGGGTTAAATAAAACTGTCTCTGTGAGAAGACTTATAAAGAGACAGGTCTAGAGGATGGAGTTATTGGGTGAAATATTATACCAAGAAGACAGATGAAGGGAAACAGCTGACCACCTTCAATGTCCGCTGTTATGTTAGTGAATCAATACAGTCTGAGTTGCTAATTACACTGTTGAATTAGTACTTTTTGTTAATGTTCAGTGTACAACTAATTAACCCCTTGAGTGTGGATGTCCTACCAGAAGACGTCGCCTCATAACCTCTCCTCCCGAAATTGACCTACCTTTCGGCCACTCCTCGAACTCTTTTTAGGAGCAGTCAGTAGCAGGCTTTTTTTTCATATTTGTTTACTTTTTTTATGCCTGACTGACTCCTTTGATGTTAAAAAAAAATATAAAAAAACTCACCCACCTGATTCACCCTTACAAAACTCATTCATACAACTCACCCACTTGACTCACCCGTACATGACTCACCCACCAGACTCACCTCCAGGCTCTCCAGCTCATCCGATAAGGTGTCGATGGTCACATCCAAATCTCGTATCTCCTCATCCTTCACAAACGCATCCACCACATCCACCTCCACTCCCTCCGTCCTTGCCTCCTCCACCCCCTCCACCTCCTCCTCCTCCTCCTCCTCCTCTTCCTCCTCCTCCTCCCCGGTGCTCCTCCTGTACCTGAAACATATCGCTAGAGTTAGTCCGCCTGAAAACATTTATTATATCTATTAGTTCTAGTGTAACAAAAATCTATTACTTGTGAAATTAATATGTTTACTCTTGTATATGAAAAATTTATTAGTACTCAGAAAATTAAGCGCTTAGTACTCTTATTAACCCGGTAGCTGCGGAGACCATGGTTCTTAATGGTCCCTCTAAGCGAGAAAAATGAGAAAAAAATCATCACTCACACAAACCATTTCATAATATATATCAACGCATTTGTGATCAGTTTATGTATCATCTATTTTTGGGGGTTTATATCATGGCAAAAATTTGGCCCGTCGCTGGTACACGGTAAAGCCACAAATTTGGCCTGTCGCTGCTACACGGTAAAGCCACAAATTTGGCCCGTCGCTGCTACACGGTAAAGCCACAAATTCGGCTCATCGCTGCTACACGGTAAAGCCACAAGTTTGGCCCGTCACTGCTACACGGTAAAGCCACAAATTTGGCCCGTCGCTGGTACCGGATTAAAATCTCTACTAGTACTCTTGCGTAAAATAACCTCTTACTGCTCTTATTAAAACCTTGACTGGTACTCTTACATAATATAATCTCTTGCTCCTCTTTAAAAACCTCTACTAGAACACTCTTACGTAATATAACCTCTCACTATTCTTATAAAAACCTCTTCTAGTACACTTACGTAAAATAACCTTACTATTCTTATAAAAACCTCTTCTAGTACCCTTACGTAAAATAACCTCACTATTCTTATAAAAACCTCTTCTAGTACCCTTACATAAAATAACCTCTCACTATTCTTATTAAAACCTCTTCTAGTACCCTTACATAAAATAACCTCTCACTATTCTTATAAAAACCTCTTCTAGTACCCTTACATAAAATAACCTCACTATTCTTATAAAAACCTCTTCTAGTACCCTTACGTAAAATAACCTTGCTATTCTTATAAAAACCTCTTCTAGTACCCTTACATAAAATAACCTCTCACTATTCTTATAAAAAAAATCTAATAATACTCACATATCTACAAACTAGCACGCTGTATTTTTATTTATTTTGTTTTTTCCCCTTAACCCGGCAGCAGCGACGGGCCAAATTTGTGGCTTTACCGTGTAGCAGCTACGGGCCAAATTTGTGGCTTTACCGTGTAGCAGCGACGGGCCAAATTTGTGGCTTTACCGTGTAGCAGCGACGGGCCAAATTTGTGGCTTTACCGTGTAGCAGCGACGGGCCAAATTTGTGGCTTTACCGTGTAGCAGCGACGGGCCAAATTTTTGCCATGATATAAACCCAAAAAATAGAAGATGCATAAACTGATCACAAATGCATTTATATATATTATGAAATGGTTTGTGTGAGTGATGATTTTTTCTCATTTTTCTCGCTTAGAGGGACCATTAAGAAACATGGTCCCCGCAGCTACTGGGTTAAGAGGTCCCTTCCTTGCTGTAAAAAAAAAACACTACAGCCCAAGCCAACCCAAGCCAGCCCAGCCCTCCCCTTGGCCCCTACCTGGCAGCGTCCATGAGTGTCTGTGGCAGTATGTCCTCGCTGCCCGGCACTAGCATGCTCTCCTCCAGCAACTCTTGGCTGTTGACATCACTGAACACCTTGATGAACTTGGTGTTGAACGTTCTCAGGTCTGGAAGGAACGAGAGAGATTGCAGAGTTTATACCAAGGCGAATGTTGAGTGTTTTTAAGTAAGGAAGGGAAAGGATTGATTGTAGCGTTTCTACTTGGTTAAATCGTAGCGTTCGCACTCTGGTAAAATGGAACAGAAATATGTTTAGTAGTACTCAATCAGATGTTTGAATTTCCACAACATATCCATGACTATACTGACACACACGCACACACACACACACACAGAAGAAAGGATGAAATGGAATGAACTACTGGCAGAGACAAAAGTAAAAAATAACGCAAGATCTGAGGAAGAAAAAGATATATTTTTTTGGAGAATTTCGGGGGAGCGAATCAAAAAATGGTTCATAAGGGAGAAGAGAAAGGGGAGCGAAAACTAGATAAGAAAGATACAGAGAGGGGAATAAGAATAATGTACACAAATGTAGATGGGTTGATATCTAGCAGCTGCAAGATTATCTAAAAGAGAGGATCCCATGATAGTTTGCCTAACTGAAACTAAACTAAAAGAAAACATCCAAATTGAGTTAGATGGAAGATACAATGTGTGGAGGAAGGATAGAATGGGCAAAGGTGGAGGAGGAGTGGTGATAATGATAAAGAAAGAGTTATTAGTAAAAACAATAGAATATGGAGAAGAAAAAGCAGAGATAGTGAGTGTAAGCTTGGAAAACAGGAATAGAGAAAGGATGACGATTGCAGTAACATATGTACCACCAAAAAATACATCATGGAGTAAAGAAGATTATGAAAACATGATTGATGACACCATACAGAGTTTGAGGAGATTACTTAAGGCAAACAAAGGAGTAATACTAGTTGGCGATTTCAATTGCAAAGAGGTTGACTGGGAGAGGTTTGAGAGCAATGGTAGTGATGTTGCATGGAGGAATAGATTCTTAAATTTAATGATGGAAAATTTGATGATACAAAGGGTGAAGGAAAACACTAGATATAGAAGAAACGACGAACCAGCAAGACTGGATTTGGTGTTGACGAGAAATTCACATGCAGGATGAATTGAGGTATGATTGCCCCCTGGGAAAAAGTGATCACGTGCTCATAGAGATGGAAATGGAGGAGGGAGGAAGGGAACAAGGCGAGACTTATAGAAGCGATAGATTAAACTATAGGAAAGCAGAGGTGGAACACCTCAAGAAGTTTTTTGGTGAAATGGATTGGAAAGAGTTAATGAGTACAAGCAAAGTTCAAGGAAAGTATGATATTTTCATGAAGGCGTACAACACACGTGTTATGAAGTCGTACCAAAATACAGACCGAGGGAGAGGGCAAAAAAGGACTGGGTTAATGCAAGATGTGCAAAGGCAAAAGAAAAGAGAGACAAAGCATGGTCAAGATTGAAAAGAAACAAAAATCAAAGAAACAAAGTAGACTTTAAGGCAGCGAGAAATGAGTACGTGAAAGTGAGAAAGGAAGAAGAGAAACGATACAAAAAGGATATTGTGGAAAAGTGTAAAGAACAACCTAAACTATTTTATAGATTTATAAATGGAAAAATTAAATCAAGAACAACAATTGAAAGACTGACTGAAGAGAATGTAGAGATTGAGGATCCCAAAGGCATGGCAGAATTATTTAACAAAAAATTCCAGCAAGTGTTTACCAAAGAATCATTATTTAATGAACCACAAGAAAACAACTTAGATGTATATATGGAAGAGGTCAAAATAGATAAAGAGAAGATAAAAAACTATTGGGGGAATTGGAAGAAGGGAAGGCCGTGGGACCGGATGGAGTTTCAGGTTTTATACTTAAAGAATGCAGAAATGAGTTAGTTGGCCTGATATATGACATCATTAGGTGCTCAATTAAAACTGGCACAGTGCCTAGGGAGTGGAAGAGGGCAGGAGTGGTACCTATATACAAAAGTGAAAAAAAGGAAGAACCCCTAAATTACAGACCAGTGTCTCTGACCAGCGTAGTATGTGAAATATGTGAGAAATTAATAAAAGAACAATGGATGAGATTTCTAGAAGAACATAATTTAATCACAAACAATCAATATGGGTTTAGGAAAGGCCGCTCATGTGTGACAAACTTGCTGAGCTTTTACTCAAGAGTGACGGACAAATTACAGGAAAGAGACGGATGGGTGGATTGCATTTACCTAGACTTAATGAAGGCATTTGACAAAGTTCCACATTCAAGACTGCTGTGGAAACTAGAAAATAAAGGAGGATTGAGAGGGAAAATGAAGTGCTGGATGGAAAGCTACTTAAGAGGAAGAGAGATGAGAACCGTGGTTAAGGACACTAGATCAGAATGAAGAATGGTGGAAAGTGGAGTGCCCCAGGGGTCGGTTTTAGCACCAGTACTCTTCCTAGTCTATATTAATGATATGCCAGAGGGAATAAACAGCTACATGAGCCTGTTTGCAGATGATGCTAAACTGCAAAGACATATAAGAAACAGTGAAGACTGCAAGGAGCTGCAAGAAGACCTAAACAAGATTTGGAAATGGAGTCAGAAATGTGAGATGAAATTCAACGTGAAGAAATGTCATGTTATGGAAATGGGAAAAAGTGTAGAAAGACCAAAATGGACATATAAAATGGGAGATGGTGAAATATTAAAGAAAGTAAATGAAGAGAGAGACCTGGGAGTAATAATGCAAGATTATATGCAACCAGGAAGTCATATAAATCGGATCTTTGGTGATACATATAACATGGTGAGAAATATAGGCATAGCATTCCACTACATGGACACAGAAATGATGAAAAAATTAATAACTACTATGATCAGACCTAAACTAGAATACGCGGAAACAGACATGTGGTCTCCACATATGAAGAAACACATAGTAAAACTAGAAAGAATACAGAGGATGGCAACAAAAATGGTTCCAGAACTGGAGGGACTGACATATGAAGAAAGACCAAAGGAAATGGACTTGCCAACACTAGAACAAAGAAGATCAAAGAGGAGACCTAATACAGATATATAGGCTAGCTATTGAGTAAAATGGAAGAAGCAGATAACGAGAAATTGCTACTAAGAGAGGAACCTTCCTGCAGGAATACTAGTGGACATAAAAAGTTGAGGAAGGGAAGATGCCCAAGATACATACAGAAATATAGCTTCCCACAAAGAAATATAGAGGTTTAGAACAGACTAAGTGAAGAAATAGTACCGGTGAAGAGTGTGCAGAGCTTCAAGGAAAAGTTGGATAATTATAGATACGAAGACGGGACCACACGAGCGTAAGCCCAGGCCCTGTAAAACTACAACTGGGTAAATACACACACACACACACACACACACACACACAATAATGAATAACGAAGGAAAAGTTGGACAAATATAGACTGGGAGACAAGACTATCCGAGTTTGAGCTCAGGGCCTGTATACTATAAAAAGGTAAATACAAACAGAGCAACACACACACTTCAGTTACCCCTTACACACCCATACACATAAACCTGAAACGCGCACACACACACACACATACCTTACACCAACCCTACACGCACACACACGCTCACCCTGGGTCAAGTGTTTCTTCAGGAAGGTCCGCTGTTTCCGCCGTTCCGCTGAGTCCAAACGCACCAGATACCCCATGCCAAGATCCGGTTCGCACACACAGTTCCGCCGCCTCCACTTCACCCTCGGCCCCTTGTTGGTGCGCCGGCGACGACACTTATGCAGACGCCACCTGGGGGAAAGATTAACCTGTGATGCTTGCCGAAAACTTCCCTCGATTGTAAACATCTTTGTATTTATTTGTTTACTTTTATTTTGCTTTCCGATGTGAGGACGTAATGCTGTCAGGTTCATTAAGTGCCAATAAAGCTGAAGGGGGAAAGATTAACCTGTGATGCTTGCCAAAAACTTCCCTTGATTATAAACTTCTTTGTATTTACTTGATTTATTTTTACTTTGCTTTCTAATATGAAGTTGTAGTAATGTCAGGCTTAACAGTTGCCAATATAACAGAAGGGGAAGATTAACCCGTGATGCTTGCCGACAACTCCCCTTTCTTCCCTTGATTAGAAATGTCTTTGTGTTTACTTAATCATTTAGTCAATTTTTAATTTTATTTCTTGCTTCCCGATGTGGTTGTAATAATGTCAGGCTTAACAGTTGCCAATCAGAAAGAAAGAGGATTGATTGATTGATTATTGGGGTGATTGGTCTTGGTCAATTTTTCATTTTGTTTCTTGCTTTCTGATGTGAATTCGTAATAATGTAAGGCTTAACAGTTGCCAATGTAACAGAAGGGAAAGATTTACCTGCGATGCTTGCCGACAACTCCCCTTGCTTCCCTTGATAAGAAATGTCTGTGTTTATTTAATTACTTAGTCAATTTTTTATTTTATTTCTTGCTCTCCGATGTGAAGACGTAGTAATGTCAGGCTTAACAGTTGCCAATAAAGCAGAAAGATATTTTAGTGCGGTATTTTCAGAAATTTTGCGGCAGTGCGGTACTTTTTTTTTTGTGATATGCACAGTACTACTGCACTACCACATTAAGTACCACACTTGCCCACCTCAGCCCTCCACACTTACCCCTTTCCCGCCCCCCTTCCTCACCTGCTATGGTCCTGCACGCACTCCCACTTCTGTCCTGGTGAGCATGGTGCCTTGTACTCCTCGCTCTGGCAGATGATCTCAAGTCTCTCACGCTTGGAGGTGTACAGCCCCCCCTTGATGGCCGACCCGGACAGACCCTGCGCACGATTTCGCCGACGTGCTTCTCGGAGTTCCAGCGCATCCTCCTCGCGGTGGCGCCCAGAGCTGGAGGGGATGTATAGGGTGACTTTGGTGTTTTGTTAAGGCCTAAGGGAGGTGTGATAAGGTAAAATTTAAGGTTATGAGCTGTATCGTTTATTTTTTGTTTTCTTGATCTTAAAAACAGAAAATAGTGAAAATTGGACAGGATAAAACAGATCTCAAGACATGAACTTAAAATAAAATCAATACAGCTTACAGAACCTTTATCAGACAGAGCTTTAAGAGGCCATTACACTGGGCAAATTTTCCGTGGATCTTCAGTCAAACCACGATTTCCGCTGGCGTGGTTCTCATATTTCCGTGGTTTTCTGAAGTGTTCACAATCTTCCAAAGCTACGGTAGATTTCACCGAAGGACGACGGTATTACTCACCATCATCAGCAGCAATAACAAGAAACAAATGAGAACCACGCCAGCGGAAATCGTGGTTTGACTGAAGATCCACGGAAAATTTGCCCAGTGTAACAGCCCCTTTAGACAACCACTTGAAACAGATCAGAAAAAGAAAAAAAAAAAAACTTATAGCTCTTTAGACAAATGTTCATCAGACAGACAAACTTAAGGAAAAAAAGACAAAATTGGAACAAAAAAAATACATCTTTAGACAAAAACTTAAGACAGAGAAAGAAAAGGAAAACACAAACAGCTCTTTAGACAGTACCTTAAGGCAGACAGAAAATAAATACAGCTCTTTAGACTAAATTAAAGACACACACAAAAAAAAAAAAAATCCAGCTCTTTAAACAAAACTAAAGACTAAGAAAAATCAAAACAAAAAACTCTCCATCCCCTTTTTTTTTGTCCTCTATTTATTGCCCTTGAACCGTGTCCTAATTAAAAAAAAAAAAATAATTCAGCAACCTTCCACCATCCCCAACTCACCTCTCCACCAAGAAGCTGTCCCTCCACATCACTTGGTCCGCCGAGTCGTTCCACGTGCCGGCCAGGACAGGAAGCAGCGACCGGCCATCCATGTGATCCGGCACCCTGACCCCCGCAATGTCCAGGAAGGTCGGGGCTAGGTCAATGTTCAGGGCGATGTTGTTGACCCTGAATATAAGGAAACTGGGTCAGAAATGTGAGGTTGAGTGCGTAAGGAGCTTGAGTGTGTGAGGCCGAGTGTCAAATGGTGTGAGGTTGACTGTCTGAAAGGAAATTCTTAAGAAACTGTGAGGCTGAGTGTGTGAAACTGTGAGGCTGAGTGTGTGAAACTGTGGGGCTGGGTGTGCGAAACTGTGGGGCTGGGTGTGTGAAACTGTGAGGCTGGGTTTGTGAAACTGTGGGGCTGGGTGTGTGAAACTGTGAGGGTGTGTGTGTGAAACTGTGAGGCTGAGTGTGTGAAACTGTGGGGCTGGGTGTGTGAAACTGTGAGGCTGGGTTTGTGAAACTGTGGGGCTGGGTGTGTGAAACTGTGAGGCTGAGTGTGTGAAACTGTGAGGCTGAGTGTGTGAAACTGTGAGGCTGGGTGTGTGAAACTGTGAGGGTGTGTGTGTGAAACTGTGAGGCTGAGTGTGTGAAACTGTGAGGCTGAGTGTGTGAAACTGTGAGGCTGAGTGTGTGAAACTGTGAGGCTGAGTGTGTGAAACTGTGAGGCTGAGTGTGTGAAACTGTGAGGCTGAGTGTGTGAAACTGTGGGGCTGAGTGTGTGAAACTGTGGGGCTGAGTGTGTGAAACTGTGGGACTGAGTGTGTGAAACTGTGAGACTGAGTGTGTGAAACTGTGAGGCTCAGTGTGTGAAACTGTGAGGCTGAGTGTGTGAAACTGTAGGGCTGGGTGTGTGAAACTGTGGGGCTGAGTGTCTGAAACTGTGGGGCTGGGTGTGTGAAACTGAGGGGCTGGGTGTGTGAAACTGTGAGGCTGAGTGTGTGAAACTGTGAGGCTGAGTGTGTGAAACTGTGGGGCTGAGTGTGTGAAACTGTGGGGCTGGGTGTGTGAAACTGTGAGGCTGAGTGTGTGAAACTGTAAGGCCGAGTGAGTGAAACTGTGAGGCTGAGTGAGTGAAACTGTTAGGCTGAGTTTGTGAAACTGTGGGGCTGGGTGTGTGAAACTGTGGGGCTGAGTGTGTGAAACTGTGGGGCTGAGTGTGTGAAACTGTGGGGCTGAGTGTGTGAAACTGTGGGGCTGGGTGTGTGAAACTGTGGGGCTGGGTGTGTGAAACTGTGGGGCTGGGTGTGTGAAACTGTGGGGCTGTGTGTGTGAAACTGTGGGGCTGAGTGTGTGAAACTGTGAGGCTGGGTGTGAAACTGTGGGGCTGCGTGTGTGAAACTGTGAGGCTGAGTGTGTGAAACTGTAAGGCCGAGTGAGTGAAACTGTGAGGCTGAGTGTGTGAAACTGTGAGGCTGAGTGTGTGAAACTGTGAGGCTGGGTGTGTGAAACTGTGGGGCTGGGTGTGTGAAACTGTGAGGCTGAGTGTGTGAAACTGTGAGGCTGAGTGTGTGAAACTGTGGGGCTGGGTGTGTGAAACTGTGGGGCTGAGTGTGTGAAACTGTGAGGCTGAGTGTGTGAAACTGTGAGGCTGAGTGTGTGAAACTGTGAGGCTGAGTGTGTGAAACTGTGAGGCTGAGTGTGTGAAACTGTGAGGCTGAGTGTGTGAAACTGTGAGTGTGTGAAACTGAGGGGCTGGGTGTGTGAAACTGTGAGGCTGAGTGTGTGAAACTGTGAGGCTGAGTGTGTGAAACTGTGAGGCTGAGTGTGTGAAACTGTGAGGCTGAGTATGTGAAACTGTGAGGCTGGGTGTGCGAAACTGTGGGGCTGGGTGTGTGAAACTGTGAGGCTGAGTGTGTGAAACTGTGGGGCTGGGTGTGTGAAACTGTGAGGCTGAGTGTGTGAAACTGTGAGGCTGAGTGTGTGAAACTGTGAGGCTGAGTGTGTGAAACTGTGAGGCTGAGTGTGTGAAACTGTGAGGCTGAGTGTGTGAAACTGTGAGGCTGAGTGTGTGAAACTGTGGGGCTGAGTGTGTGAAACTGTGAGGCTGAGTGTGTGAAACTGTGAGGCTGAGTGTGTGAAACTGTGAGGCTGAGTGTGTGAAACTGTGAGGCTGTGTGTGTGAAACTGTGAGGCTGTGTGTGTGAAACTGTGAGGCTGGGTGTGTGAAACTGTGAGGCTGGGTGTGTGAAACTGTGAGGTTGGGTGTGTGAAACTGTGAGGGTGTGTGTGTGAAACTGTGAGGCTGGGTGTGTGAAACTGTGAGGCTGAGTGTGTGAAACTGTGAGGCTGAGTGTGTGAAACTGTGGGGCATGGTGTGTGAAACTGTGAGGCTGAATGTGTGAAACTGTAAGGCTGAGTGTGTGAAACTGTGAGGCTGAGTGTGTGAAACTGTGGGGCATGGTGTGTGAAACTGTGAGGCTGAGTGTGTGAAACTGTGAGGCTGAGTGTGTGAAACTGTGAGGTGAGTGTGTGAAACTGTGGGGCTGAGTGTGTGAAACTGTGAGGCTGAGTGTGTGAAACTGTGAGGTGAGTGTGTGAAACTGTGAGGGTGTGTGTGTGAAACTGTGGGGCTGGGTGTGTGAGGATCGAACTTCTTGAAAAACTTTGAAACTGAAGACCCTAAGCCATTAACTGCTAAAAAATGGCTATTGACGAAAAAATGAACGTTTTCTGCAAGTGTACGTCAACGTAAGCTAATGAAAGAAATGTTACTCTCCCAATACTACACCAAACACAGTAATTGATATCCTGCACCTGGATAGTCCTACTCGAGATGGCACGGCAAAAACTTCATACAAAAATAGACTAAAAAGGAAGAACTTGTGTGTGATAAAAACCTTCAGATAAAATAAAAATATGACTGCATAGCTTCAGAAGATGGGACGTTACTAACAACCCTGTGAGAATAGATTACGTCACAATAATTAGGAAGGACTATTAGGCAAAAACGCATCAGAAAAATAATCATTAGTCAACCCGGTAGCTGCGGGGATCATGTTTCTTAAAGGACCCTCTAAGCGAGAGAAATGAGAAAAAAATCATCACTCACACAAACCATTTCATAATATATATCAACGCATTTGTGATCATCATCTATTTTAGGGGGTTTATATCATGGCAAAAATTTGGCCTGTCGCTGGTACACGGTAAAGCCACAAAGCGACGAGCCAAATTTGTGGCTTTACCGTGTACCAGTGACGGGCCAAATTTGTGGCTTTACCATGTACCAGTGACGGGCCAAATTTGTGGCTTTACCGTGTACCAGTGACGGGCCAAATTTGTGGCTTTACCGTGTACCAGTGACGGGCCAAATTTGTGGCTATACCGTGTACCATCGACGGACCAAATTTGTGGCTTTACCATGTAGCAGTGACGGGCCAAATTTTTGCCATGATATAAACCCCCAAAAAATATATGATGCATAAACTGATCACAATTGCATTGATATATATTATGAAATGGTTTGTGTGAGTGATGATTTTTTCTCATTTTTCTCGCTTAGAGGGACCATTAAGAAACATGATCCCCGCAGCTACCAGGTTAAATACAAGCAAGAACACATCAACGCCCCCAAGGCAACACTAGTTTTAAGCACTCACTGGACACCTGGCTTGACCCCGGGGCCCCTCACCAGGAAGGGAACTTTGATGTCGAACTCGAAGGGCATGGACTTCCCCTTGACGAGCCCGAACTGTCCCAGGTGGTACCCGTGGTCGCTGGTGTAGAATATGAAGGTGTTGTCCAGCTCACCAAGGTCACGGAGGGTCTTCACAACCTGCAGGAGGGGAGAGAGGTGTGACGTGAGGTGAAGAGAGGTAAGGGAAGGTCATGGTAGGTAAGGTAGGGTAGGTAAGGTACAGGGAGGAAAGGTAAGGTAGGAAATGTAAATGGGAGGAAAGGTAAAAGGGAGGAAAGTTAAGGTAGGAAAAGGTAAAGTAGGAAAGGTTAAGGTGGTATTATTGGTGAGGTAAGGTACAGTAAGGTAAGGTAAAGTAAGGTAAGGTAGAGATAATATAGAAGTAAGGTAAGGGGAGGTGTAAAAAGGAGGAAAGGTAAAGGCAGGGAAAGTAAAAGTAGGAAAGACAAAGGTGAGGTAAGGTTGAGTGAGGTTGAGTAAGGTAAGGCAGAGACAGTATAGAAGTAGTACAGCAGTAAGGAAAGGTAAGGTAAGGTAAGGTAAGGTAAGGTAAGGTAAGGTAAGGTAAGGTAAGGTAAGGTAAGGTTAGGCAGAGATAAGAAGTAGTACTGTAGTAAGGAAAGGTAAGGTAAGGTAAGGTAAGGTAAGGCAGAGATAAGAAGTAGTACTGTAGTAAGGAAAGGTAAGGTAAGGTAAGGTAAGGTAAGGTAAAGGCATTATACAAGTAAAGTTTGATAAGGAAAGGGAGAGGAAAAAGTAAACGTAATATTGCTAATGTACTGGAGGATACAAATAACTAGAAAATTGGAAAGTTTCGTTTAGTCGGCGCAACATCTGTGGTCATATGCCGGAGAGAGACAGGAGGGGAAGGAATTATAGGAGAGAATAGATCCCAGGAGACGGGACACAACCCCCGATTAATATCTGGTACCCATTCACTGCTGGGTGGACAGGGGCGTAGGGTATCGGAAAAGCCGCCCAAATTTTACCACTCTGCCCATACAAATAACTAAAGAACTAATAAACAAGAAAAGTAAATACTGAAAACCATGTATACAACCTATCCATAAAAAAATAAAAAATTAAACTTAGTCACATTCACCCTAAACACACAACCACAGTGACGCACCCTAACTTGTCACCCTCAAACCACACACAGCGAGTCACCCTGAGTCACCCACCTTGGCTACCGACTCGTCCACGGTCTGCAGGGTCTGGAGTCGCTTGGTCATGAGCACGTCGGTGAACTTGACCTCGATGTCGTGCATGCGGCCGGTGAACTGAAGGAGCCACTGCTTGTCGGGGTTGGGCGCATAGTTGTAGGAGAGGGTGCTGGGGGGGAGAGTTAGGTTAGGTTAGGGGAGGTTAGGTTAGGGGAGGTTAGGTTAGGTTAGGTTAGGGTAGGGTAGGGTAGGGTAGGGTAAGTTAGGGTAGGTTAGGTTAGGTTAAGTTTAGGGTATCTTCACACACATGATAGCCAGTACCTTATGGTATAAATCAACAAAGAATGACCTCACTTTGTTGTATAGAAAGTCTCATTAGTAAGGAAGCATATATAAATTTTCTGAGTCAAGACCTGTAGTGACTGTTTGGGGTTTTGTTAGGTTAGGTTTAGGGTATCTTCAAACACATGATAGCCAGCACCTTATGGTATAAATCAACAAAGAATGACCTCACTTTGTTGCATTTAAAGTTTCATTAGTGAGGAAGCATATATGAATTTTCTGTGTCAAGACCTGTAGTGACTGTTTGGGGTTTTGTTAGGTTAGGATTAGGGTATCTTCAAACACATGATAGCCAGCACCTTATGGTATAAATCAACAAAGAATGACCTCACTTTGTTGCATTTAAAGTTTCATTAGTGAGGAAGCATATATGAATTTTCTGTGTCAAGACCTGTAGTGACTGTTTGGGGTTTTGTTAGGTTAGGATTAGGGTATCTTCAAACACGTGATAGCCAGCACCTAATGGTATAAATCAACAAAGAATGACCTCACTTTGTTGCATTTAAAGTTTCATTAGTGAAGAAGCATATAGAATTTTCTGAGTCAAGACCTGTAGTGACTGTTTGGGGTTTTGTTGGGTTAGGTTTAGAGTATCTTCAAACACATGATAGGCAGCACCTTATGGTATAAATCAACAAAGAATGACCTCACTTTGTTGTATAGAAAGTCTCATTAGTAAGGAAGCATATATGAATTTTCTGAGTCAAGAGCTATAATGACTGTTTGGGGTATTGTTAGGTTAGGTTAGGGTTAGGATTTTGTTAGGTTAGGTTTAGGGTATCTTCAAACACATGACAGCCAGCACCTTATGGTAAAACAAAGAATGACCTCACTTTGTTGTATAGAAAGTCTCATTAGTAAGGAAGCATATATAAATTTTCCGAGTCAAGACCGATAGTATCTGTTTGGAGTTTTGTTAGGTTAGGTTAGGTTTAGGATTTGGTTAGGTTAGGTTTAAGGTATCTTCAAACACATGATAGCCAGCACCTTATGGTATAAATCAACATGTATAAACTCACTGTTGCATATAAAGTCTCATTAGTAAGGAAGCATATATGAATTTTCTGAGTCAAGACCTGTAGTGACTGTTTGGGGTTTTGTTAGGTTAGGTTAGATTACGTTTAGGATTTTGTTAGGTTGGGTTTAGGGTATCTTCAAACACACATGATAGCCAGCACCTTATGGAATAAATCAACATTTATAAACTCACTGTTGTATAGAAAGACTCATTAGTAAGGAACCAAATATGAATTTTCTGAGTCAAGACCTATAGTGACTGTTTGGAGTTTTGTTAGGTTAGGTTAGATTAGGTTAAGGATTTTGTTAGGTTAGGTTAGGTTTAGGATTTGTAAGGTTAGGTTAGGTTTAGGGTATCTTCAAACACATGATAGCCAGCACTTTATGGTATAAATCAACATGTATAAACTCACTGTTGAATAGAAAGTCTCATTCGTAAGGAAGCATATATGAATTTTCCGAGTCAAGACCTTTAGTAACTGTTTCCTGGTCCTTACTTGTGGTCCGTGGCGTTGAAGAACCTGTGGGCGTGTTCCGGGGCGGAGTCTTCAGGCCCGTGAGGCGCCGGGTAGCTCAGAACCAGCATCATGGGCTGCTCGGAGCCTCGACTCTTCTTCAGGAACTGCACGCCCTCGTTGGTGATCACGTGGGGGTAGTAGTCCTGGGGAAGGGAATGGCGGGGTGAGAGGCGTTGGCAGGACCGTAATTTTGGCAGATTTTTAGGGGAGGGCTAGAGGGCATCTTGGGTCCATGAGGTAGGAGGGGGAGGGTGGCGAGGGAAGCGAGCATGCGCAGCTTGGGGATTTTTTTATATTATTTTAAGTAAGGCCTTTTTGGGTTATTTTGAGGCCGATATAGAAAACATTGGGGGGCTATAACCCCCTAGGCTCCCTAGAAATCATGGCCCTGCTTATATTATATAGAAGTCTTACTTAGGGAAAGATAGCGACGTTGTTGTTGTTAGTAGTCCTATAGTAGGGGATAAATGGCATCGTAAGAGTGTTAGATGTAAAGAGTGTTTCAGGGCAGGTCAGTGTAATTGACTGATAGTTAATTGTTGCAAGTAAACAACAAAGGAGAAGGGAGGAGCTTGCCATCCCAACCCCCAGGCATCAATTAAGGCGGTTAAAGTGCGGTTGAGGATAAGAAGTCAATAGAGATATAATGAAGGGAGTGGTCATTGAACAAGTGTTAATAGCACAAACACTGTGCTAGATCGGCGTCGCCTGACCCTCCATCACACCCCCAACAATTTATATTATGCAACCAGGGGTCTGAAATGGAAAATGCTGAAAAGTAAAGATGGCGCCACTATAAACACTTGCCTGCGCCACAACGGGCTGGGGCCGACCATCAGGCCCTACTATGAAGGCCTACCGGCGCCACAGGCCAAGACGTAAAAAAAAAAAAAAAAGCTGACTTTGGTTATAATGCCAAGCTGTAGGGTTCATCAGGGCTAACAAATGTTATTATACAATGTCATGTCTACAATGCATGGGTAAGCCAGGGAAACAACTTGAAGAGAACAACAACAATACTAAGAAGATGAAAAAAAAGTGGTTATTAGGAGTGGTGGGGCAAGATACGTAGATTATTAATTAAGAAGATAGTGATGCTGTAGGGTAAGGTACAGGTTAATTAAGGTAAATGTCTATCTATCTACATCTTTCTACCTATCCATCTCCTTTTTTTTTTCTTTTTCATTACTCTATTCGTTTGACACTCTCTCTCTCTCTCTCTCTCTCTCTCTCTCTCTCTCTCTCTCTCTCTCTCTCTCTCTCGTATCATTTATTCATCATTTTTTCTCCCTATTCTTTCTTTCTATCCTTTCTCTCTCTCCTTTCTTTCCTATTCATCTTTTTTTCCCTATTCTCTCTCTCTTTCCTTTTTATTCATCCTCTTTTCTTTATTCATCTCTCTCTTCTCTCTTCTTCTCTCTCTCTCTCTCACGTATCATTTATTCATCATTTTTTCTCCCTATTCTTTCTTTCTTTTCCTTTTTTATACATCTCTCTCTCTCTCTCTCTCTCTCTCTCTCTCTCTCTCTCTCTCTCTCTCTCTCTCTCTCTCTCTCTCTCTCTCAAACTCTCTCTCTCTCTCTCTCTCTTATTTTCTTCTTTTTTTCTTATTCTCTTTTCTTTTTTATACTCTCTCTCTCTCTCTCTCTCTCTCTCTCACCGTGGGGTACTGGTCGCCGTATTTGACAAAGTTTCCGTTCCTCATGACTGTGTAGTTGTAGTAGCGGGAGTTCTTGATGAGCCCCGCCCACTCCTGCCAGCCGGCCGGGATGTGCGAACCGTTGTACTTGTTGAGGTACTTCCCGAAATAACCTGGAAAGGGAGATGAAGGACTTTTATGACGTTTGTGCTCGAGAAAGTGTGGCATTGAGGGATATGGGAGTGGTTGTATTTGTAAGAGGATGTTGAGGTAGGCTACTTCTCGAAATTGCCTAGAGAGAAGTATTATTGGTCTAGAGTTCGGTAAAATGAGGTATGGAGGAAGATGAAGGACTTTTATGACGTTTGTGCTTGATAGTGAGGTATAGAGGGTTGTGGGAGCGGTTGTATTTGTAAGAGGTTGTTGAGGTTCTTCCCGAAACAGCCTGAGAGGGAGATGGAGAAGTAGCATTAGACTTGTGTTCGATAAATGAGGTATGGAGGGAGATGAAGGACTTTTATGACGTTTGTGCTCGATAAAGTGAGGTACTGAAGGATATGGGAGCGGTTGTATTTGTAAGAGTTTGTTGAAGTTCTTCCCGAAATAACCTGGAGAGGGAGATGGAGAAGTAGTATTAGTCTTGTGTTCGATAAAAGGAGGTATGGAGGAAGATGAAGGACTTTTATGGCGCTTGTGCTCGATAAAGTGAGGTATTGAGGGATATGGGAGTCGTATTTGTAAGAGGTTGTTGAGGTTCTTCCCGAAACAGCCTGAGAGGGAGATGGAGAAGTCGTATTAGTCCTGTGTTCGATAAATGAGGTATGGAGGGAGATGAAGGATTTTTATGACGTTTGTGCTCGATAAAGTGAGGTACTGAGGGATATGGGAGTGGTTGTATTTGTAAGAGGATGTTGAGGTAGGCTACTTCTCGAAATTGCCTAGAGAGGAGAAGTATTATTGGTCTAGAGTTCGGTAAAATGAGGTATGGAGGAAGATGAAGGACTTTTATGACGTTTGTTCTCGATAGTGAGGTATAGAGGGTTGTGGGAGCGGCTGTATTTGTAAGAGGTTGTTGAGGTTCTTCTCGAAATAGCCTGAGAGGGAGATGGAGAAGTAGTATTAGTCTTGTGTTCGATAAATGAGGTATGGAGGGAGATGAAGGACTTTTATGACACTTGTGCTCGATAAAGTGAGGTACTGAGGAATATGGGAATCGTATTTGTAAGAGGTTGTTGAGGTTCTTCCCGAAACAGCCTGAGAGGGAGATGGAGAAGTAGTATTAGTCTTGTGTTCGATAAATGAGGTATGGAGGGAGATGAAGGATTTTTATGACGTTTGTGCTCGATAAAGTGAGGTAATGAGGGATATGGGAGTGGTTGTATTTGTAAGAGGATGTTGAGGTAGGCTACTTCTCGAAATTGCCTAGAGAGGAGAAGTATTATTGGTCTAGAGTTCGGTAAAATGAGGTATGGAGGAAGATAAAGGACTTTTATGACGTTTGTTCTCGATAGTGAGGTATAGAGGGTTGTGGGAGCGGCTGTATTTGTAAGAGGTTGTTGAGATCCTTCCCGAAATAGCCTGAGAGAGAGAGATGCAGATCGAAGTAGTATTGGTCTAGAGTTCGGTAAAATGAGGTATGGAGGAAGATGAAGGACTTTTAATACGCTCGTGCTCGATAAAGTGAGGTATTGAGGGATATGGGAGTCGTTGTGTTTGTAAGAGGTTGTTGAGGTTCTTCCCGAAACAGCCTGAGAGGGAGATAGAGAAGTAGAATTGGTCTAGAATTCGATAAATGTGGTATGGAGGGAGATGAAGGACTTTTATTACGCTTGTGCTCGATAAAGTGAGGTATAGAGGGTTGTGGGAGTCGTTGTGTTTGTAAGAGGTTGTTGAGGTTCTTCCCGAAACAGCCTGAGAGGGAGATGGAGAAGTAGAATTGGTCTAGAATTCGATAAATGTGGTATGGAGGGAGATGAAGGACTTTTATTACGTTTGTGCTCGATAAAGTGAGGTATAGAGGGTTGTGGGAGTCGTTGTGTTTGTAAGAGGTTGTTGAGGTTCTTCCCGAAATAGCTTGAGAGGGAGATGAAGGACCATGGTTCCTCTTGTGTTTAATAAAAGGAGGTATGAAGGACTTTTATGACGCTTGTGAGAGAGAGAGAGAGAGAGAGAGAGAGAGAGAGAGAGAGAGAGAGAGAGAGAGAGAGAGAGAGAGAGAGAGAGAGAGAGAGAGAGAGAGAGAGAGAGAGAGAGAGAGAGAGAGAGAGAGAGAGAGAGCAATACAAATCGAGAAGAAGCACAGGAAAAAACAAGAATTACAAAAACAAGAAAAAAGGAAAAAGAGGGAAAACAAAAAAGAAAGAGGAAAAAGGAGAAAACAAAGAAAACGAATAGAAAAAACAAGAAATCAAGGAAAACAAAACAAAAACAAAGACCAAAATGAACAAAAACAAGATTAAAAAAACAAGAAAACGAAGAACAAGCGCAGGAAAAAAAACAAAAGGAAATGAAAAAAAACAAGAAAAAAAGGGAAAACAAAAAAGAAAGAGGAAAAAGGAGAAAACAAAGAAAACGAATAGAAAAACTACAAGAAATCAAGGAAAAACAACCACCCCTTACCTGTCCTGTATCCCGCGTCGGCCAGGTAGGTTGCAAAGCTTCGCCGTTCGTGAGTTTGACGCCAGCGGTACGAGGAACAGTTGTGGTTGTTCGTGTACACCTGTGAAGGGAAGGGACAGGTGTGTTAGGTGATAGTCAGGTGTGTGTGTTAATTATCGGTCATTACGAAAGAAAGAGAGAAAGGAACAAAGAAAGAAAGAAAGAAAGAAAGAAAGAAAGAAAGGGAAGCAAAGAAAAAAGTAAGATAGCAAGAAAGAAAAGAAAGAAAGGGAAACAAAGAAGAAAGTAAGATAGCAAGGAAACAAGAAAGAAAGCAAGAAAGAAAGGAAAACGAAGAAAAAAGTAAGATAGCAAGAAAGAAAGAAAGGGAAGCAAAGAAAAAAAGTAAGATAGCAAGAAAGAAAAGAAAGAAAGGGAAACAAAGAAAAAGTAAGAAAACAAGAAAGCAAGCAAGAAAGAAAGGGAAACAAAGAAAAAAGTAAGGAAACAGAAAGGCAAGAAGAGAAGAGGGATGAGAAAGGAAAGAAAGTCAGGGAGAAAAGAAAAAGAAGGAAGAAGGAAAGATAAAGGCAGGGAGAATAGAAGAAAGGAAAGAATAGATAGAATTAAAGAGAAATGAGAATCGATCACTGCGTCTGCTGAAAAGGAGAAAGGAAAGAGAAAGGCAAGAAGAAGAGAAGAGGGGTGAGGAAGGAAAGAAAGAAAGTCAGGGAGAAAAGAAAAAGAAGGAAGAAGGAAAGATTAAAGCAGGGAGAATAGATTGATTGATTGATTGATAAGAATAGAAAAGGGATGAGGAAGGAAAGAATAGAGAGAATAGAAGAGGAATGAGAATCGATCACTGCGTCTGTTAATTACTGTAGTTACCCCTGCTTGCTTGTAAATTTGGGAAAAGAAACTTGTGAAAAAAAGGAAAAAGAAAAAGCTCGTGAAAATGCCGATTCCTACGCTTGTCAATTATTGAGTTTGCTTGTTAATTCAGTTGTTCCTGCTTGCTTGTAAATTTTTAATAGGAAACTTGTGAGGAAAAAGAAAAAGTTCGTGAAAATGCCGACTCCTACGATTGTCAATTGTTTCATAGAGATGTTTATAGTGTCTTAACAAGCGTCTATTCAACATCAGTGACATCATTCCTTATCTTAACAGCGGTGACATAGATCATAACGAAGAGAGAGAGAGAGAGAGAGAGAGAGAGAGAGAGAGAGAGAGAGAGAGAGAGAGAGAGAGAGAGAGAGAGAGAGAGAGAGAGAGAGAGAGAGAGAGAGAGAGAGAGAGAGAGAGAGAGAGAGAGAGAGAGAGAGAGATGAGATGATATAAAGATAGAGATAGAGATAGAGATGAGATGATATAGAGATAGAGAGATACAGCAGAGGGGAGAGATACATAAAACAACCCAGTTCACACTCACACACACACACACACACACACACACACACACACACACACACACACGTTAAAGAAAGTTATATAAGAACCCAGCACAGTTTAGTTCGATTAAAACAAAACATTAAAACAACCTTAAGTACAGTTTGCACAATTTAAAGAAACAAAAATAAAAAAATAGTGCGAGACCGTGAAAGAAAATTACACGAGAAAGAAACGATTGAAAGAAAGAAAGGAAGGAAGGAAGGAAGACAGAGAAAGAAAGAAATAACAGTTAGCATATAAGAAAGAAAGAAAAGAAAGGAAAACAAAGAAAAAAGTAAGATAGCAAGAAAGAAAGTAAAAAAGAAAGAAAGGGAAACAAAGAAAAAAAAGGAAGATAGCAAGAAAGAAAGAAAAAAAAGGGAAACAAAGAAAAAGTAAGATAGCAAGAAAGAAAGAAAGAAAGAAAGAAAGGGAAACAAAGAAAAAAAAGTAGGATAGCAAGAAAGAAAGAAAGAAAGGGAAACAAAGAAAAAAAAGTAAGATAGCAAGAAAGAAAGAAAGAAAGAAAGGGAAACAAGGAAAAAAAAGTAAGATAGCAAGAAAGAAAGAAAGGGAAACAAAGAAAAAAGTAAGAAAACAAGAAAGCAAGCAAGAAAGAAAAGGAAATAAAGAAAAAAAGTAAGAAAACTACAAAGCAACCAAGAAAGAAAGGGAAACAAGGAAAAAAGTAAGATAGCAAGCAAGAAAGAAAGGGAAACAAGGAAAAAAGTAAGATAGCAAGCAAGAAAGAAAGGGAAACAAAGGAAAAAAGTAAGATAGCAAGAAAGAAAAAGAAAGAAAGCATAACATACCAATAGAAGAAACAAACAAGCAAACTATATTACAAGCGGGTCAATTGGTCAAGAGGAGGAGGAGGAGGAGGAGGACATAGGAGAGGTAAAGAGAGAGAGAGAGGAAGAAGGGGGGGACAGAGGAGTTAGAGGAGAGAAAAGGGAGAGAAGAGGATGAGATGGGAAAGGAGAAGAGGAAGAGAGAGTAAGAGAGAAGAGGAGAATAGAGATAAGATAAGGAAGAAAAGATAGGATAGAAGGAGGAAAAGAAGAGAGAGGAGGAGCAAGAAAGAAGAGAGAGAAAGAAGAGGAGAAGGATAGGAGAGAGAAGGGAAACGAAGGTGGAGGAAAAAGTAGATAGGGAAAGAGGGATAGAAGAGAGAAGGAGGGATAAGAGGAAGGAGAGAAGGAGAAGAAGAGAGAAAGAGGAAAAAAAGAGAAAAGGGGAATAGAGAGAGTGAAGTAGAAGGAATGACAGAGAGGAAGAGAAAGAAGAAGAGGGAATAGGAGGAAGAAGAGGAGAGAGAAGGGGGGGATAAGGGGAAGGAGAGAAGGAGAAGAAGAGAGAAAGAGAGAAAGAGGAAAAAAAGAGAAAAGGGGAATAGAGAAAGTGAAGAAGAAGGAATGACAGAGAGTAAGAGAGAGAAGAAGGGGAAGAGGAGAAAGAAGAAGAAGGAATAGGAGGAAGGAGAGGAGAGAGAGAAGGAGAGAAGGAGAGGAAGGAGAGGAAGAGTAAAAAAAGAAGGGGAATAGAGAAGATGAAGAAGGAATAACAGAGAGGAAGCGAGAGAAGAAGGGGAAGAGGAGAGAGAAGAAGAAGGAATAGGAGGAAGAAGAGGAGAGAGAAGGAGGGATAAGAGGAAGAAGAGAAGGAGAAGAAGAGAGAAAGAGGAAAAAAAAGAAGGGGAATAGAGAAGATGAAGAAGGAATGACAGAGAGGAAGGAAGAGAAGAAGGGGAAGAGGAGAGAAGAAGAAGGAATAGAAGGGAGAAGAGGAGAGAGAAGGAGAGAAGGAGAGGAAGAGAGAAAGAGGAAAAAAAAGAAGGGGAATAGAGAAAGTGAAGTAGAAGGAATGACAGAGAGGAAGAGAGAGAAGAAGGGGAAGAGGAGAGAGAAGAAGAAGGAATAGGAGGAAGAAGAGGGGAGAGAAGGAGGGATAAGAGGAAGGAGAGAGAGGAAAAAAAGAAGGGGAATAGAGAAGATGAAGAAGGAATGACAGAGAGAAAGAAAGAGAAGAAGGGGAAGAGGAGAGAAGAAGAAGGAATAGGAGGAAGAAGAGGAGAGAGGAGGAGGGATAAGAGGAAGAAGAGAAGGAGAAGAAGAGAGAAAGAGGAAAAAAAAGAAGGGGAATAGAGAAGATGAAGAAGGAATGACAGAGAGGAAGAAAGAGAAGAAGGGGAAGAGGAGAGAGAAGAAGAAGGAATAGAAGGGAGAAGAGGAGAGAGAAGGAGAGAAGGAGAAAGAAGAGAGAAAGAGGAAAAAAAGAAGGGGAATTGAGAAAATGAAGAAGGAATGACAGAGAGGAAGAGAGAGAAGAAGGGGAAGAGGAGAGAGAAGAAGAAGGAATAGGAGGAAGAAGAGGGGAGAGAAGGAGGGATAAGAGGAAGGAGAGAGAGGAAAAAAAGAAGGGGAATAGAGAAGATGAAGAAGGAATGACAGAGAGGAAGAAAGAGAAGAAGGGGAAGAGGAGAGAAGAAGAAGGAATAGGAGGAAGAAGAGGAGAGAGAAGGAGAGAAGGAGAAAGAAGAGAGAAAGAGGAGAGTAAGAGAGAAGGGGAATAGAGAAGATGAAGAAGGAATAACAGAGAGGAAGAGAGAGAAGAAGGGGAAGAGGAGAGAGAAGAAGAAGGGATAGGAGGAAGAAGAGGAGAGAGAAGGAGAGAAGGAGAGGAAGAGAGAAAGAGAAAAAAAAAAGAAGGGGAATAGAGAAAGTGAAGTAGAAGGAATGACAGAGAGGAAGAGAGAGAAGAAGGGGAAGAGGAGAGAGAAGAAGAAAGAATAGAAGGGAGAAGAGGAGAGAGAAGGAGAGAAGGAGAAAGAAGAGAGAAAGAGGAAAAAAAGAAGGGGAATAGAGGAAATGAAGTAAAAGGAATGACACAGAGGAAGAGAGAAGAAGGGGAAGAGGAGAGAAGAAGAAGGAATAGGAGGAAGAAGAGGAGAGAGAAGGAGGGAAGGAGAGGAAGAGAGAAAGAGGAGAAAAAGAGAAAAGGGGAATAGAGAAAGTGAAGTAGAAGGAATGACAGAGAGGAAGAGAGAGAAGAAGGGGAAGAGGAGAGAAGAAGAAGGAATAGGAGGAAGAAGAGGAGAGAGAAGGAGAGAAGGAGAGGAAGAGAGAAAGAGGAAAAAAAAGAAGGGGAATAGAGAAGATGAAGAAGGAATGACAGAGAGGAAGAAAGAGAAGAAGGGGAAGAGGAGAGAGAGAAGAAGAAGGAATAGAAGGAAGAAGAGGAGAGAGAAGGAGAGAAGGAGAGGAAGAGGAAAAAAAGAAGGGGAATAGAGAAGATGAAGAAGGAATGACAGAGAGGAAGAAAGAGAAGAAGGGGAAGAGGAGAGAAGAAGGAATAGGAGGAAGAAGAGGAGAGAGAAAGATCAAGGAGATAGAGAAGGGGGGGGGGGGTGAGGGTCCTATTAAACTACCCTACCTATTAAAATAAGGAGGTTAATAGACTGCACGTTACACTCCCACGCTAATTATACTCGCACGATAATTGCACGTAAAATTGGCGTCTTAATTATCTTCCTGTGTTTTATATGCTGTCAAATGTACGATAATTACCCTTCGTTTATATTCAGACAGCTGGTAGTGTTCAGTAACCCATATTTTTTGTTTGTTTGTTTGTTTTTACAGCAGAGGAGACAGTGCTGTTCAAATGACCACCAATCAACCCGAAATCCAAGCAAAGTTCTCTAAATAGTGGAGCAGTATGAGCCAAGCAGGATGGCACCACTATAAAAACTTCCCCGCGCTACACAACGAGCTGGGGCCGAGCAGTAGACCCCACCAAGAAAGTCTACCGGCGCTACAGGCTAAAATAAGCGTAGAAAAATGTATTGACAGGCACAAGATCCCGTCTGAGAGAAACCCCGTCAAGCCATCTGTTCCGTGGGTCTGCTGGTGTTAGTGAGTCGAGTGTGTGGCAGTGCTCGGCGGGGAGGCTTCAAACACATGACGTCAGCCAGCGCCTTCCTGTGATGCAACCCCCGCCCTAACGCTGCTCTGACTCACTCACAGCATCCCTTTATACAGTCTCGTTGCACAGTATAACTTTCCTACACAGCAGCTAACCGCACAAGTCTTTTCACTCTTCACATATCTTTTCCTTGCCCTTCCTTCCTTCCTTCCCTTCGTCATCCCTTCAATAGCTACTTTTACTTATACGTTTTCCCCATCTTCTTCGTTTTTCTATACCGTACCATTCTTTCCCTTCATACATCATCTTTTCCTTACCCTCTCTTTCTTCCTTCCTTCCCTTCGTCATCCCTTCAATACCCGCTTTTCCATTCTCCTCCATAGCTTCATTTACTTATACTTTTCACCTTCTTCGTTTTTCTTCCATCTCGTTTATTTTCTCTCTTCTTTTCGTTCCATTTCATCCTTTCACAATTTCTTTTACGACATCCCTTCATGGTGTCGTCTCAGCATATCTTCGACGCAGCATCTTGAAACAGCATAGGCCACCCCCGAGACATCCTTTTCGATATACTTCATCACTCAACAGCATTCTTTTCCCAGTTTCTTTCTGTAGCAGCATAACGTTAGTCTCGCCTCAGCATATCATAAAACAGCATAGGCCATCCCCAAGACATCCTTTTCCGTATATATCATCACTAAACAGCATTATTTTTACCAGCTTTTTTTCTGTTGCAGCATAACGTTCAAGTCGCGTCTCAGCATATCTCCCAACGCAGCATATCTTGTAGCAGCATAGGCCATCCCTGAGACATCTTTTTCCGTATATTTCATCACTAAACAGCATTCTTTTTCCAGCTTCTTTCTGTTGCAGCATAACGTTATAGCCTCATCTCAGCATATCTTAACGACGCAGCATCTTAAAACAGCATAGGCCATCCCCGAGACATCCTTTTCCGTATATTTCATCACTAAACAGCATTCTTTTTCCAGCTTCATTCTGTTGCAGCATAGCGTTATAGTCTCGTCTCAGCATATCTCCCAACGCAGCATCTTAAGACAGCATAGGCCATCCCCGAGACATCCTTTTCCGTATATTTCATCACTCAACAGCATTCTTTTCCCAGCTTCTTTCTGTTGTAGCATAACGTTCAAGTCTCGTCTCAGCGTACCTTAACGACGCAGCATATCTTGTAGCTGCATAGGCCATCCCCGAGACATCCTTTTCCGTATATTTCATCACTCAACAGCATTCTTTTTCCATCTTCTTTCAGTTACAGCATCACGTTAGTCTCGTCTCAGCATATCTTAACAACGCAGCATCTTAAAACAGCATAGGAAATTTGACAGCCTTATCGTTTCATCTCATGCTTTCACAACTTCTCTCTTTCACAACATCACTTCAGTTTTGTTACAGCAAGCTCTAGATTCAACTAAGTAAATTAATTAAGTATACAAGCATGTCTTTCCAACGCAGCATCAGCATAGACCATTTCCGACACTCCTTTGTTTCTCGTTCCATCTCATCCTTTCTCAGTTTTTTTCTTTACTTGAGAGCATCACTTCAGTTTTGTTGCAGCAAGCTCTAGATTCAACTAAGTAAACTATAAGAGGTAAGAATGCTTTCCAACGTAGCATCAGCATAGACCATTTCCGACACTCCTTTGTTTCTCGTTCCATCTTTCTCGTTTTTTTCTTTACCTCACAGCATCACTTCAGTTTTGTTGCAGCAAGCTCTAGATTCAACTAAGTAAACTATAAGAGGTAAGAATGCTTTCCAACGTAGCATCAGCATAGACCATTTCCGACACTCCTTTGTTTCTCGTTCCATCTCATCCTTTCTCGTTTTTTTCTTTACCTCAGCATCCCTTCTGTATTTTAAGACACCATCGCTTCTCACATCAACTATTTCCAAAGGTCAAAGAGGGGATCAATCGGGTTTTCATGAGTGTTTTTTTAAGGTTCATGGCACAGAAGAAGGGTCAAACTACCACCAGGGTCATAAAACTACCCCTGGAAAGGCCTACAGCTCCTACGAAAGCCATGTCAAATATGTTAAGTTTGACGACGAAATGTTTTAAAATACGACCCTCAGCCTCGTCACAGCATCTCACCTTTCCTTTCCCTCCCTTCCCTTCACGTCACCCTTCCCACAACTTCCCTTCCATCCGTCCGTCGTATATGTATGGGCGTTTCAATCCTCCATGGGCCAGTATTCGTTTCCTGCATTAATATTTCCCTCACTTCCACTGCACTCTCGTTCTGTAATAGTGTTCCTTTAATCTCCACCAGAACTGTGGAAACAGGGAAAGGGCGTAACGAAAAACACACGCCCGCCAATATAAGGGCCAGTTTCACAGTTCCCCATGATCGGTTAGTAAGCTCCCAAACCAATACCAGAGCCTTCGAAATGTCCTTGTATAGTGTCTGGTGTTTATATTTAAGTTCACAAATTTGATGAGACTATACAGGAAAAGTCTTGTGTATTTAGTGTGGCATCGAAGGCCTCCCCATTTTGGATTGTATGGGATTGTAAAGTTTGGTTCGGGCTGTTACGAAGACACTGTGTTGGACTGTGAAATCGGCTTAAGACAAGAATGACTGGCTAGCAGGGATCATTTTCGGTGGGAGAGGTGTATTTTTTTACGCTCCTCACCGCATCCTCTACGCACCATAGCCACGCGTAACAGGCCGCCTCGTAGTTCCGTGTAGCAGCAGATGGTGCCTTCGTCTTCTCCAGGCTGGCGGTGTTTCTGGCACACTGCCCGCCCCCGCTGACTCCCGGCCGCTGACCCCGCTAGGAAACAGCCTCTACTGGAATGTTCACGCCTAGTCAGCCTTTGGGGGGGCGGCCTTGAGCTGGTGCCCGAACGAACCCGAAGCGAACTGAATCGAGCCGCGCAAGAGGAGGAAAACGCAGATTGAGAGACTTCTAAAAACGGGAGGAATAGAGAAAGACAGGGGATAGAGGGAAGGGGAAAAGAGGAAAGTGAAGAAAAAGGAAGAATGAGAAGGAAGGGAGGAATGGAAAAGACAGAAGATAGAGAGAAGGGAAAAGGAGGAAAGGGGAGAAAAAGGGAAGGGAAGAGAGAGAGAGAGAGAGAGAGAGAGAGAGAGAGAGAGAGAGAGAGAGAGAGAGAGAAGTATAGACGAACTACACACGAACTACAAACACACACACACACACACAGAGGGCTTCTCGCGGCGATAATAGGGACACTTAAGAGCCCTGCCTCGGTCTGGTACATAGGAGTCACGTTCACAGACAGTCTTCCCAGCGGAGTCTGTACCGTAGTGGGAGGCGGTGGACTTCAGACACACACCACGGGCGGTTTTCTCAGACGCTCCCACCTCCCACATCAACGGTGAGAAAGAGGAAAGTATGGAAGGAAAAGAAAAGTAGAGAGGAAAACAGGAGGAGGAAAAAGAGAGGGAAAGAAGGAAGAGGTGATAATCTGTGACCTTGTTTGACCTTTTCGTTCTGTTGGTTCTGTTTTCATTACGCTTTTTCTTTTCATTTTACTTTTTTATGACTTATTTTTACTTTTTCTTTCACTTTCACTTAAATTATCATTCCAAAGGTTAAAAAGGAGATCAATCGGATTCTCATGAGTGTTCTTTTAGGTTCACGGTCCAGAAGGAGGATCACACTACCACCAGGGCCGTTCAAGTAAGAAAACAAGAAAGCAAGCAAGAAAGGGAAACAAAGAAAAAAGGAAGAAAACAAGAAAGCAAGCAAGAAAGAAAGGAAAACAAAGACAAAAAGAAAACAAGAAACAAAGAAAGAAAGGGAAACAAAGTACGCCTCTAACTCCTACGAAAATCTTAAATATGTGAACTTGGGCCCAATAAGGTTTGAAAATGAGGCCCAAGGAGACACACACACACACACACACACACACACTTGCCTCCCCGCCACCTGCTGCTACCTGACCCAGCATTTTTGACCTGGGGATGACCTCGGATTAAAACCTACTTGCATTCCAGAAGAGGATCACCTTCCCGCCCCATCCCTCTACCACACCGCACTCCTCCACCTCCTCACTCCTCTCTCCCATCACACACATACACATAAATACATATTACACACACACACACACACACACACACACACACACACACACACACACACACACACACACACACACACACGCAGCCATACATCGTCTCTTAGTAAAGTGTAAAGTAAGTAAAAATGAAGAAAAGTAAAATAAGTAAGAGTGGAAATGAAAAAGACGAAAAATAAGTAAAAAATGTACGTAAAAAGTAAATTAGCAATGGAAGTAAAAATGAAATATAATAAAATAAGGAAAATACTAACTGAAAATGAAAGTGAAATCAACAAAATAAGTAAAGATGAAAGAAAGTAAAATAAGTAAGAAATGAAAGTAAAAAAAATGAAATAAAATAAAATAAGTAAGAAATGAAAGTAAAAAAAATGAAATAAAATAAAATAAGTAAGAAATGAAAGTAAAAAATAAAAATGAAGGAAAGTAAAATAAGTAAGAAATGAAAGTAAAAAATAAAAATGAAGGAAAGTAAAATAAGTAAGAAATGAAAGTAAAAAATAAAAATGAAGGAAAGTAAAATAAGTAAGAAATATAAGTAAAAAAATAATAAAAATGAAAGAAAGCAAAAGTAAAACAAATAACGTCCGTAAAAAAAAAAAGACAAAAAAGTAAAACAAGTAAAAAAATGAAAGAGCAAAAATCAGTAAAATAAGTAAGAAATTAAAGTAAAGTAACAGAGTAAAGAAAAGTAAAATAATAACATAAGTGAAAGTGAAAGAAAAAAGTAGAAATAAGTCATAAAAAAGTAAAATGAAAAGAAGAGCGTAATGAAAACAGAACCAACAGAACGGAAAGGTCAAACAAGGTCACAGTAAATCACCTCCTCCTTCTTTCCCTCTCTTTTTCCTCCTGTTTTCCTCTCTTCTTTTCCTTCCGTACTTTCCTCTTTCTCACCGTAAAAAAAAAGCTTATTGAAGAAAGACCTACAGAACGAAAAGGTCAAACAAGGTCACAAAAAAGGTCACAGATTATCACCTCTTCCTTCTTTCCCTCTCTTTTTCCTCCTTTTTTCCTCTCTTCTTTTCCTTTCCTTCCGTACTTTCCTCTTTCTCACTATAAAAAAAAGCTTATTGAAGAAGGATCTACAGAACGAAAAGGTCAAACAATGTCACCTCTCTTTTTCCTCCTCCTGTTTTCCTCTCTTCTTTTCCTTTCCTTCCGTACTTTCCTCTTTCTCACCGTAAAAAAAAAAGGTTATTGAAGAAAGACCTACAGAACGAAAAGGTCAAACGAGGTCACCTCTCTTTTTCCTCCTTTTTTTCGCTTCTTTTCCTTTCCTTCCGTACTTTCCTCTTTCTCACCGTAAAAAAAAAACTTATCGAAGAAAGACCTACAGAACGAAAAGGTCAAATAAGGTCACCTCTCTTTTTCCTCCTTTTTTTCTCTCTCTTCTTTTTTTTTCCTTCCGTACTTTCCTCTTTCCCACTTTAAAAAAAAAAAAAGGTTATTGAAGAAAGACCTACAGAACGAAAAGGTCAAACAAGGTCACAAAAAAGGTCACAGATTATCACCTCTTCCTTCTTTCCCTCTCTTTTTCCTCCTTTTTTCCTCTCTTCTTTTCCTTTCCTTCCGTACTTTCCTCTTTCTCACCGTAAAAAAAAAAGGTTATTGAAGAAAGACCTACAGAACGAAAAGGTCAAATAAGGTCACCTCTTTTTTTCTCTCTCTTCTATTCCTTTCCTTCCGTACTTTCCTCTTTTCCACTTTAAAAAAAAAGGTTATTGAAGAAAGACCTACAGAACGAAAAGGTCAAATAAGGTCACCTCTTTTTCCTCCTCCTTTTTTTCTCTCTTCTCTTCCTTTCCTTCCGTACTTTCTTCTTTCTCACCGTAAAAAGACAGCTTATTGAAGAAAGACCTACAGAACGAAGAGGTCAAACAAGGTCACAAAAAAGGTCACAGATTATCACCTCTTCCTTCTTTCCCTCTCTTTTTCCTCCTTTTTTCCTCTCTTCTTTTCTTTTCCTTCCATACTTTCCTCTTTCTCACTGTAAAAAAAAGCTTATTGAAGAAAGACCTACGGAACGAAAAGGTCAAACAAGGTCACCTCTCTTTTTCTTCCTCCTGTTTTCCTCTCTTCTTTTCCTTTCCTTCCGAACTTTCCTCTTTCTCACGGTAAAAAAAAAAGCTTATTGAAGAAAGACCTACAGAACGAAAAGGTCAAACAAGGTCACAGATTATCACCTCTTCCTTCTTTCCATCTCTTTTTCCTCATCCTTTCCTCCCATACTTTCCTCTCTCTCACCATAAAAAAAAGCTTATCGAAGAAAGACCTAGGGAACAAAGAGGTCAAACAAGGTCACAGATTATCACCTTTTCCTTCTTTCCTTCTTTTTTTCCTTCTCCTTTCCTTCCATACTCTCTCTCTCTTTCACCGTAAAAATACAGCTTATTGAAGAAAGACCTACAAAACGAAAAATGTCAAGCAAGGTCACAAAAAAGGTCACAGTAAATCACCTCTTCCTTCTTTCCCTCTCTTTTTCCTCCTTCTTTCTCTCTTCTACTTTCCTCCCACCGTAAAAGAGACAGCTTATTGAAGAAAGGCCAACAGAACGAAAAGGTCAAACAAGGTCACAAAAAAGGTCACAGGTTATCACCTCTTCCTTCTTCCCCTCTCTTTTTCCTCCTCCTTTCCTCTCTCTCAACGTAAAAAAAAAAAGCTGATGAAGAAAGACCTACAGAACGTAAAGGTCAAACAAGGTCACAGGTCATAAACTATCACCTCTTCGTCCCTTCCCGTGTTCCTGCCAAGCTGCCAAAGGGAAACGAGGGTGCCAGCGCTGCCAAATTGCCTGGTCTAATGGAAGGTATCTGATCCTTTATCCGAAAGAGATCCGATCACCCAAAAGAGGATTAAGGGGACGTTGGCAACACTGTTTTTTTTTTCCTCTTTTTCTGACGTTTATTATTTTTTTATTCTTTTCCGTTCGTTTATTTCTGTTGTTTATTTACGTTTTCTTTCATCTGTTTCTTTCTTTATCTTTTCTTTTATCTATTTTTTATCTTTATCTTTTCTTACTGTTTTTTCCTCTTTTTCTCTCGTTTATCATCTTTCCCATTCGTCTATTTCTCTTTTATTCAATTTTTATTTTATCTATTCCTGTTCGTTCATCTTTTTTTATTTTCTCTCTATTTCTGTATTTCCTTTTTTTCTGCATTTCTCTCCTTTATTCAATTTTCCCTCGTTTATTTCTCTCGTCTATTCACTTTTTCGTTCATCAATTTCTCTCTATTCCCTCTTTCTTTTCGTTTATTTCTGTCTATTCATCATTTCCTTCTTCTATTTACTTTTTTTTCTTTATTTCTCTCCTTTATTCAATTTTCCTTCATTTATTTCTCTCCTCTATTCACTTTTTCGTTCATCAATTTCTCTCTATTCCCTCTTTCTTTTCGTTTAATCTGTCTATTCATCATTTCTTTCCTCTATTTACTTTTTTTCTCTATTTCTC